>NC_083605.1:76086968-76386968 GCF_029168945.1 Cannabis sativa
ATAACATAATGAATACAAACAAGTAACACGCAATAACTCAAACAAATTACAATTAAAAACAAAGAAGAAATCAGTTCCTAAAACACTGAAATATAAATTAAAGACAAAACTAGTTTCACAATAAAATACTTCATAACACATAATACCTCATAAAACTAGTTATAATTTTTTTTTAAAAAAAGTGGGTTTCAAATGTCTCGGATATAATAAAAATAAAACTGAATCTATAACATAATGAATAAAAAAAATAACACAAAATAACTCAAACCGGTTATAATTCAAATATAACCGGTTCTGTAACAGTGTTATAATGAATAAAAATCAATAACACGAAATAACTCAAAACTGATTATAACTAAAATCGAACCGGTTATATAACATAATGAATACAAACAAGTAACACACAATAATTTAAACCGATTACAATTAAAAAATAAAAGGGAAATCAGTTCCTAAAACATTAAAACATAAATTAAAAACAAAACTAGTTCTACATCTTAACACACAATACCTCATAAAACCGATTATAATTTTTTTAAAAAAGTGATGATCAATTTGAAAAAATACTGAAGCATAAATATGAAAAAAATCAGCTCCCTAACAAAATAAATAACACAAATAATAGCACACAATAACTAAAATTATAATATAAAAAAACCGGTTATATTTATCAACTAGTTACAAATTTGAGAAAAAAAAAAACTAGCTTCGTAAAGCAACTAAGATAAAAACTCACACACAAAAACTAGTTAAATAAAACAAATCAATAAGAAGCTGGTTCCTTAAATTAACTAAATTAAAAACCAGTTCTCGAAATAACTAAATTAAAAACTAGTTTCTAAAATAAATAATTCAAGAATTAATTTTTGAATTGATTAAATAAAAATCCAGATGATATAAATTAAAATAGATTCGGTTCTACAACAAAATGACTAAAAACAAATAGCACACGATAACTCAGAAATCGGTTATAATTTAAAAATAGAACTGATTTTATAACATAATGAATAAAAATAAATAACATAAAATAACGTAAACCGGTTATAATTAAAATATAACTGGTTTTGTAACATAGTGAATAAACACAAATAACACAAAATAACTTAAACCAGTTATAATTAAAATAGAATCGGTTCTATAACAGTGTTATAATGAACCAGTTTTATAACAATGTTATAATTAATAAAAACAAATAATACAAAATAACTCAAACCGGTTGTAACTAAAATAAAACCGATTATATAGGCATAATGAATGAGTATTTTTGAGGTAGATGTGGCATGAGTGTAATTATTTGGTGGGTTGAAGCATGTTGAATGGATGTTTTTGTTTAAGCTATTTTATTTAACTGGTTTTTGTGTGTAAACTTTTATCTTAGTAGCTTTACGGAACTAATTTTCTTGTCTTAAATTTTTAACTAGTTGATAAACATACGGTTTCTTTATATTATATTTGAGTTATTGTGTGTTATTATTTGTGTTTATTTATTTTGTTATGGAACTGATTTTTTAATATTTATGCCTCAATATTTTTTGAAATTGATCTTCATTTTTTTAAAAAAATTATAATCGATTTTATGAGGTATTATGTGTTATGAGGTTTTTTATTGTAGAACTAGTTTTGTTTTTAATTTATGTTTCAGTGTTTTAGGAACTGGTTTCCCCTTTATTTTTTAATTGTAATCGGTTTAGATTATTGTGTGTTACTTGTTTGTATTCATTATATTATATAAATGGTTATATTTTAGTTATAACCGGTTATAATTTAATTATAATTAGTTTGAGTTATTTTGTTTTATTTGTTTTTATTCCTTGTATTGCAGAACATGGTATATTTCAATTATAACCGATTCTATTTTTGTTTATATTTGAGACATCTACTTCTTGTGACTTTTTCCGGCGACGGTGACTTTTCCGACAACGATGACTTTTCCGGAGACAGTGATTTTTCCGACGGCTTTTCGACGCCAATAGTTTTTCCGGCGACATTGTCAGCTCCGGTGACTTCTCCGGCGCCTGTGACTTTTCCGACAAAACTTATTATTGTTTACAAATATGAGATCTTTTTTTTACAAATTTATGACATAAAAAACCTATATAAATGTAAAAAAACAAAAAAACTCATAACCACTTAGCTTTATTTATTTATGCTATAAAAAAGTAAACTCTTAAAATTTTCTCATATTTTGGGTAATTTTTACTTCTCGATTTGTGTGTGTCATCTTTGCAGAGAGGCTATACTAATTTTAATGTATCGTTCTAATTTATTTTAAATATATTATTACGATATTCTATAAAAATAATAAGAAAATCACATAAAAATAACAAAAAAAACAACATAAAAAATCATTATACAAATAACAAAAAATCAACAACAAAATAACAAGAGTTAAAAATAATATACTTTTTGTAAACAAAATATTAAAAACCGTAAAAATATTTAAACCCCGTACAATGTATTTTTATAATTGGGGTAAGTTGAAAAATGCCTCTTTTATTAATTAATTAACCAAATTTGCCTCTAATTTTATATTTATTTGAAACATACCTCTTTTTATATGTATTGTACCCAAAATACCCTGACATAAGAGAGTCACATGGAGAGTATCTTGAAGTGACAGGGGCAAAATTGGTACAATGTTTAAAAAAAGAGGTAAAAATGATAGAATTTAAAAAAGAGGGTAAAAATAAAAGAGGATAATATAAAAAGGGTATAGAGTGTAATTTCCTCTTTATAATTTTTATTTATTTTGTATACTTTTAAAATAATCCATTTTTTTCTTATCAAAACGAAGCCCTAAGGCCCATTAACCCACTAACCAAATCCACTCAGTCAAGCCCCACCAAAACACGCTTCCTCTTTATCTCTTGGCTCACGCTCCTCCACCTCCGCGCGTGGCTTCACCAAAATAAAAAATATAGTTATCTTTATTATTATTATTATTATTATTATTATTATTATTATTATTATTATTATTTTCAATTAAATTATTTTAATTTTAATTTTCTGTGTAAATCGGCGTCTCTGCTTGTGTGTTCCCTTACCACTGTCTCTGCTAGGGTTACACAGTCGCCAACCCATTTCTTCTTCTTCTTCTTCTCTTTCCTGTTACACTTTTTCTCTCTCTCTGACTTGGATTCATCACTCGCTCTATTACCCGAGTCAACTCGTTCGAAGTAAGTATTTGATTGTATTTGAGTTTGGTGTTTTTTTTTGGTTCATATGCTATCTAACAGTTAAATCTAATTTGATTATGGATCTGTGTGTTTTGATCCGAACTCTGTGAATCTTTTCGAGGTTTCGATTTTTACTGTTTGGTTGGTTGATTGGAAAATTGTGAAATATGGAGAGTGTTTGATTAAGGATTGTTCGTTATTTGGTTTGTGTGAAAATCTGATTCGGTAATGGTTTTTTTGGTTTTGCTTTCGGAGGATAGGTTTTTGTGTTTTTGACAGTTTTTGGAAAGCGCGAGAAAATTATATGATTAGGGTTGTTCGTTTTCTTACTCGTTTTGGTAATTTTTTTTATTAAATGTTTTGTTTTTGGAGCAATGGGAGTATATTGTGAACTAAATTATGCTACTAATATCGTAGATTGAATCGATTGGGTAGTATTTTCTTTTCAGTACAGATCTTTAGGTTCTGTTTGGATTGTTAAGCGAGAGGAAGATCAATTGTGGGAGGATTTGCTAAAGTAGAAGAAGAAAATAACCGAGAAATATATTCTTCTGTGATAATTTATCTTTATTGTGATAATTCTTCCCATCTAACATTAAGTTTTGGTTACTTCAATAAATATATGTGTATGTATTAAGTTTCTGCTCTAAAAGATATAGGGTTAAAAAGTTCATGGGTAAAGATTCTGACTTGTTGATTTTGTTATCTGTTTTTTTCTCTCTTATTTGGTGAGAAGAGAATTTAGTATCTTACTGTCATACATCGTTGTCATCATTTGATTCCTTTGACAATTCAATCTTTGGGTTAGTTTTCTAATTGGTTAGAACTTGGGAGCAGAGTTCTTTATTTTTCTACAACTTGGATCCTACTTTTATAAGATTTTCTTAAGAAATTACCATTATTAGGCCGTAACCCATGGTATGGAAAAGGCTACAACTTTTTAAGTAGACAACCCTACTTTTCTGTTTTCTAATGTTACTTTTATATTAAGTTAAAGTCTTTCACATGTGCTTTGGGTGTTATTGTTTGTATCTCAGCTTGGGTGTCTGTCTGTGATTGATTTCTTTCTGCAAGTGGAATCTTACTAGTTACTATAGGTTGCTGTTTCGCTGTTTTTATTTTCATAATTTCATCTAGTTATTAACTCTAAAATCCTATTTTTCAGGTCTCCTGATTGTAAATTGTAAGAATTGTAGATGTTTTATAGTCTAATCTGCCAATAATATGCCCTTTTAAAAATATTTATGTATCAGGTTCAAATGGCGATGGAGGTGACACAAATCCTTTTAAATGCACAAGCCGTGGATAGTGGTGTCCGTAATCATGCAGAAGAAAACCTTAAACAATTCCAGGAGCAAAATCTTCCAAGCTTTTTGCTTTCTCTTGCTGGCGAGTTAGCTAATGATGAGAAGCCTGCTGAGAGTCGTAAATTAGCTGGTTTGATCCTCAAGAATGCTTTGGATGCCAAAGAACACAACAGGAAGCTCGAACTTGTACAAAGATGGTTGTCATTGGACCAACCTGTGAAGTCCCATGTTAAAGCTTGCTTGTTAAAGACCCTTACCTCTCCTGCCCTTGATGCTCGGTCAACTGCATCGCAAGTCATTGCAAAGGTTGCTAGTATTGAGTTGCCACATAAACAATGGCCTGAACTGATTGAAGCTTTGTTGTCAAATACTCACCAGCTTCCGGCTCACACAAGGCAAGCAACTTTGGAAACTCTTGGGTACATATGCGAGGAAGTTTCTCCTGATGCGATAGAGCAGGCCCAGGTGAATAAGATTCTTACAGCTGTTGTTCAGGGCATGAATGCATCTGAGAGTAACAATGATGTCAGGCTTGCTGCTACTCGTGCTTTGTATAATGCTTTGGGTTTTGCTCAAGCAAATTTTTCCAACGACATGGAACGAGATTATATTATGAGAGTTGTTTGTGAGGCCACACTTTCTCCTGAATTGAGGATTCGACAGGCAGCCTTTGAGTGTTTAGTTGCTATATCTTCAACGTACTATGAGAGGTTGGCTTCTTATATTCAGGACATTTTTAACATTACAGCAAAGGCCATCAAGGAAGATGAAGAACCGGTTGCACTACAAGCTGTTGAATTTTGGAGTTCAATTTGTGACGAAGAGATAGATATCTTAGAAGAGTATGGAGGAGAATTTAGCGGGGATTCTGACATTCCATGCTTTTATTTTGTAAAGCAGGCTCTCCCGGCTCTTGTGCCATTGTTGTTGGAAACTTTGCTTAAGCAAGAAGAAGATCAGGATCAGGATGAAGGAGCTTGGAATATTGCAATGGCTGGAGGCACATGCTTGGGTTTGGTGGCACGTACTGTTGGTGATGACATTGTCCCATTGGTAATGCCATTTATTGAAGAGAACATAGCGAAACCAGATTGGAGACAAAGGGAAGCAGCCACATATGCATTTGGCTCTATTCTAGAAGGTCCATCACCAGAAAAGCTCATGCCTCTTGTTAATGTAGCTCTGACCTTTATGCTCAATGCTCTGATGAACGATCCAAATAATCATGTGAAAGATACCACAGCGTGGACACTTGGAAGAATTTTTGAGTTTATGCACGGGTCAACACTTGAGACACCGATAATTACCCAAGCGAATTGCCAACAGATTATGACAGTTCTTCTTCAGAGCATGAATGATGTACCTAATGTTGCTGAGAAAGCTTGCGGCGCTCTGTATTTCTTAGCCCAGGGTTATGAGGATGTGGAACAATCATCCTCACCATTGACTCCATTTTTCCAAGATATTATTCAAGCTCTTCTTAATGTGACTCATCGTGCTGATGCTGGAGAATCACGCCTTCGAACAGCAGCCTATGAGACCTTAAATGAAGTTGTGAGGTGTTCTACGGACGATACAGCTCCGATAGTGATACATTTGGTTCCTGCCATTATTACGGAGCTGGACCAGACTTTTACGGCACTATGTAGTTCATCTGAAGAGAGAGAGAAGCGCAATGAACTTCAGGGTCTTCTCTGTGGCTGCTTGCAGGTCATGATTCAGAAACTAGGTTCATCTGAACCAACGAAGAGTAGCTTTTTGCAGTTTGCCGACCAGATGATGACCCTGTTTCTGAGAGTATTCGGTAGTAAAAGTGCCACAGCCCATGAGGAGGCTATGCTTGCCATCGGAGCTCTTGCCTATTGTACAGGCTCTGACTTCGCAAAGTACATGCAAGAGTTTTACAAGTATTTGGAAATGGGTCTTCAAGATTTCGAGGACTACCAGGTCTGTGCCATTACAGTTGGTGTGGTGGGAGATATTTGCCGGGCATTAGAAGGTAGTATATTACCTTATTGCGACGGGATAATGACTCAACTCCTCAAGAATCTGTCAAGCAACCAGTTGCACCGTTCCGTGAAGCCTCCCATCTTTTCATGCTTTGGCGACATTGCCTTGGCAATTGGAGAGAATTTCGAGAAGTACTTGGTCTATGCAATGCCCATGCTTCAGGGCGCTGCAGAGCTATCTGTCAACACATCCGGTGCTGACGATGACATGATAGAATACACCAATACTTTAAGGAATGGAATTTTGGAGGCGTACTCCGGGATTTTTCAGGGATTCAAAGGCTCAGCGAAGATACAACTACTGATGCCTTTTGCACCTCATGTCCTACAGTTCTTGGATAGTCTATTTATGGAGAAGGACATGTATGCTCAAATAGAATTTGTTTACTTTTTGACTCTTAACTGTACTCTTTTTTATTATCGATTCGTTACTCATGATTTATCTTACTTCTTTTCAGGGACGATGTGGTGACCAAGACAGCCATTGGGGTCCTTGGTGACCTAGCTGATACACTGGGTAGTAATGCTGGTATCTTGATTCAGCAATCACTTTCAAGCAAAGACTTTCTAAATGAATGTTTGTCGTCGGATGATCATTTGATTAAGGAATCCGCTGAATGGGCCAAGTTGGCCATCAGTCGAGCAATTTCCTTTTGAGGCTGCTGATACTCGGGATATTTTTCTTTTCTTTGCATGCATTGGGTGTCTAGAGTTGGAGTCTGGGATTGCATACCATGAGTCAGGTCATCACATTTTTGGGAAAATGACATTTGGGGGGTGTTGGTGGGCGAGCGCAGAAATTTTTTCGATCAACAGCTCGGGGTTTTATTTTATAGTTTTCTCCACTATGTTTGTCGTGGCATTGCCCGGTGGGCGGCATGGCAATGACCGTGTTGTGTTTTTTCTGCCACCTTGGCAGAAAAAATAGAAACACAATCGACAAACATAGAACAGGAGAAAACGATTTGGAGAACGAGATGGAAAATATTAAACCACCTTGCCCCGCCACAATACTGTTACCATGGGCAACCAATAGCCGTTTTCGGGGGGTTTGAAGTCGGGAGTTGTTTGGGGGCCTTCATCGGCCGCGGTAAAGTCTGCATTTTCCCCTTAAATATTTGACCTTTTTCCTTTCTTTTCTTTTTTTTTTTCACCAAAATTTGGTGTCAAAGATTTATTTTGCATTGTTACAACATGTCTCATTTGTCAAAGAGTTGGGTCAACGTTCTTTCTTTCTTTCTTTTTTTTTTTTTTTGTAGTCACATTTTGTATACTTGTTCGTCTTGTGGGATTTAGTGACAACCACATAATATTTATAGCTTCATGCATTGTTATATCTCATCATTGTCACATTTTACCAATCACCATTGTTTTTTCATTTGTTTGGTATAAGTGTAGGAGATCATTTTTGAATTTTTACAAGAAGTCCCTAAAATATAAAATGGTTAATAGTCACCAATATTTACACAATTGTACTCTATATGGTTACTATTCTCAAAAAACTTTCTTAAATCTCCTAAACAACCTAGATATAGAAATCAGTATGTTTGTTCATCAAATTGCACAAATTGCTCACACTATAAAAAATGCAATTTGAATTTTTTTGTCTAACTGACACCATATAAGTGTAGAAGATCATTTTTGTTCTTTTTTTTTTGTTAAAATTTTATTAAATTGATTTTTTTTTTCATTATTATATTTGATAATGATGGTTAAATCGCTTAAATTGTATTGTATTACTTAGTGTTTTTATAGTTTTAAGATTTTGTAGTACGATTACAATTTGAAAATTACAAAAATTACATATGGATCTAGAACACTCTTAAAAATGAGTAGGGAGAATGTAGTCTTAGCAGAAAAATTGTATAATAATAATAAAAAACTAATTTTTTTTTATAGATTTATTTAAGAAATCTAGGTCAATTAACTGTGACTTTAAAATTTTATTACTCAAAATAAATCACAAAAATTTGTTATTATACTTATTACTTAAAAAGTTCTTATATAAACACAAAATTATTTACTTTAGGCTCGTTTGGAACGTCGTATTAGGTCGTATTGTATTGTATTATATTAAATTGGATTACGTATCATATTTTTATATAATACTATGTTAAACTTTTATTTATACTAAAACATTATGTATTTAAGTGTCCATAAAAGTTAATACCACATATAGTTTTACATAAAAATATTGCATAAAATACAATTCAATATAATACAATACAATACGACCTAATACGACGTTCCAAACGAGCCCTTTGTGTTTAATCCAACATTTTGCAAAACACACTATCAATAGTATCATTTCATGTAATACACTTATTTTTGTGCATAAGCCTTTTGAATTTAGCCTTTTTGTTCAAGATTTTAGAATGCAACTTAATCTTTTTAATATTTTATTTTATTGAACGATCTACTAACAAAACTAATTATTGTATTATTGTATTGTGTGTAACTCTTGTTTTTCACCAAATTATGTAATTTGTGAACATGATTTGTGGTGTTGGCAATGTACCAAATAACGTCACACCAATTTTATCATTTGTCTTTGCACCTGAAATGTTACTTGAGATTTCAAATCTAAATGTTTGAGCACATTATCTAGAATGCATTTATAGCATTCAAATCCCAAACTCGTAAAATAATGATTCCGTATTGTTGTAACTGTCATCTATCCACATCCACATATGTGGTTTAACATATAAACCATAATCATATAGTTACACAATTTAATAGGGAAATTTAATTTTCTATACTTAAAAAACCTTAATATTTTATTCTTAAACCAATACATTTCAAACTAAAAAAAATATATGACACTTTTATCTAAAATCCAAAAATACCCCTCATAACTCAGCCCCATTTTTTCCCAACCCACATATGCATCGGACCCCCCCATCGGGCCCCATCGGACTAGTCGGACCCCGCATTGGACCCCCCCAACTTGCAAGCATCGAACCCCCCATCGGCCCCGTCGGACCCCTCCCCCCCCATCGAACCCCAACCTAATTTTTTCCCTAGCTTGCAAGCATCGGACCCCCCCATCGGACCCCTAATTTTTTTTTTTTTGGTTTTCGGTTGAGGCTCACGGGTTGAGAGAGAGGAAGAGAGAGGGGGGCTGGGTCCGAGAGAGGGGGGTTGAGTCCTTCGTCGGAGGTGGTGGGTGATCCTCGGTGGTCGTCGCAGGTGGTGGAGGTGAGCCGTGGAGGTGGTGGTGCGTTTGGGTGGTCCTCACGGGTTGAGAGAGAGGAAGAGAAAAGGGGGTTGGGTGGTCCTCGGTGGTCGTCAGAGCCATGCTCTTTGGTTGAGCCGTGGAGGTTGTGGGACGGTTTGGGTGGGGCGGCGAGATAGAGAGAGAAAGAGAGATGCAGAGAGAGTTTGAGGGAAGGAGAGAGAAAGGGTTGAGTTTTTGAGAGGGGTATTTTTGGGTTTTGAAAAAATAGTCATATATTTTCAATGTAGAAAAATATTAGTTTAAAGAAAAAATTATCCCCTAATGCATGCATACAAATTCAAATTTCCCATTTAATATCAGCCTCAATAAATTTTAATTTAATAAATAATATAAAAAATCGATAATCGCTTGTAAAGCACCACCTCAAATAGTATTAGGCGGCAGTAATAGAAGTGCTCTCATTAAGATATATGTCTCATCGGTAGCCGAAAATTGGCAAATACCATATTTTAACAATAAGTATTATTATTAGACACTAGTGGTGCTCAGTACTTTCTATAAATAGAGTCTTACGATTGACTAGTGATATTTTCTAAAAATTATTTTCTTAAAGTTACATGAGACTCAATATTTAATTATACTAATAACATTATGACACTGAAAAAAAATACTAACTACTAGTAGTCTATTTCAACAATTCTCAACAATTCTCTTTAACAATATTAGCCAAGTACCTTTGGAAGTAAAAAGTGAAAACCAAATATATTTGAATAAACATACATAACAAAGAAAATATGATCAAAAGTCATAAGGAGGTAGGTGCTGAATAAAAAGTAAGAAAAGTAAGAAAGAAAATAAAATTGTAAATAAGGGTAATATAATACACTCTTTCTTTAAAAAGATTTTTTGGTAAATTTTTTTATCTATTTCGGTATGAAGAGTTTTCTAGTCCAAACTTTTTTAGTAATCGTTTATGTTGTAATTATTTGGGATTATCTATAAATTTTCAAAAAATTTCAAATAATTTATAATACTTTAAATAAGATTCAAAACTTCAAACAATTGCTTACTTAGCTCATAAGAAAAAATAATCGCATGCAACAAAATATTAAAATTTATTTTCAACACGGTAGATTATTTATAATTTTTTTAAAAATTTACAAATAATTTTAAATATCTATAACTTACACAATCATAAAAATAAAAAAATAAAAAAAATAAAAAAACCTCTTCTCGATGCTAAAACATATCAAAAATCTACCAAAACACCCCTTTAACGAGTGTAATTCCCTACTGATTTTCTCAATAAAATGTTATAAAACTAATAACTGTGTATTCATAATCAAGTTTGCTTTTCAGTAAATCAGAACTCAAATTTTCTCAACCAACTACTTCCTCTTTCATTTTTTGATCAAATCAAACATCATATTAGAAATGTCTTTGACAGGTATTTAGTTGCTTTAAATACAATAATTATCTTAATTATTAAGCAAGAGAGTGAATCAATTAATACTTTTAATACAGTTACAAAGTCAGAACATTTATTGAATCATTATTATTGTCACCTTCCTTCTTCTGACATATAAGATTCAGGGCCCAGTGACAAGCTGGTGCCCATGACCTGAGCTAAGCCTAACACCACCCATGTGTTCATGCCAATTTATATACTAAAAAAAATACAAATGAAAACACCATCACCACTTGAATTGAATTTTTCTTTATGTTAAAACATATGAAAATTACAGACAAAAGGGTAAACTAAAAATGAAAACAATTCCAAATAAGCATTGTTAACATTATACCCATGTCATTGCTTGTGAGATGTGATTCGATATTGAATTGTACTAATTAGGATATGTCATTTATTTCTTATATTACCCTTTAACAACTCTAGTTTTGAATAGGTAATGGGTATAGGTTTAGTTTAGCTTAGATACATGGCTGTAAAACCGTGCGTACACGCTAAAGACTCAGTTTTTAGCTTACGTTTTCCAAGAAAATTTAGCTCACAAAGGTGAAAACTTTCATCACAACAATGAGTCACACCCACAATAAAGACAGAACATTTAAGTGGCTAGTCATTAGTTGAACAACCTCCTTTTCAAGAGGCCTAAATTCAGCTCAACAACCCTAATTACTCCTCTGTTGATTTCTATATCAACCCTTTAAAACCCCCAATTCACAGCACAAAACACAAACCCTAATTATTCCTCTATTGGGTTTCTATATCAACCCACCAAAACCCCCAATTTACACACAAACCCTAACCCTAACCCTAAGAAAGTTGAAATCGAGTGTATCAGAGACAATCACCTTTAAAAAATGGCGAGCGAAGACGAGCGTGCGGGAGCGGAGATCGTGTACGGCCCGGAGGAGTGCCAGCGCAGATCAATTGAGCTTCTTGAGGAATTAGGGTTTCCAAAAGGGGTTCTTCCATTACAAGATTTGGAAGAATGTGGAAGAGTGAAAGAGACTGGTTTCGTTTGGATGAAACAGAAAGCACCGTACGAACACTTCTTTGAGAAGACTAATACTAGGGTTAGCTACGCGGTGGAGGTGACGGCGTATGTGGAGAAATTCAAGATGAAGAAGATGAGTGGGGTTAAGAGCAAGCAAATGTTTTTATGGGTTCCGATTGTGGAGATGAGCATTGAAGATCCGGCCAAGAAGAAAATTTACTTCAAAACCCCAATGGGTATTGGGAAATCTTTTCCGGCGACGGCGTTCATGACGGAGGAGGAGAAAGAGAAGTACTTGGAGGAGAAGAAGAATAAGGCTCTTATGGAAGCTTGAAAACTCCAATGGCGGTTTTTCTCGTTGTAATTTTTTTTTAAATAAAATTTCAAAATTATATAAATACAATGAAAATTTACATGTGTGGTATAATATACTAAGTAGAGAGGTGTTATATATTATTTTTCAATTAAATATTGTTATGGCCTAGCACTACTATTGGTGGAGCTCCCTATTTGTTTAGGGATTTTATTTATATTATTTGTTTTAATATAAATTGGATATTTTTTTTTTTTTGAAAGAACATCTAAGTTCATTACTCACAGGGCGAATTCCCTCCCTTTGGACATTGGCGAGCAACCTTAACACTTTTAGCAAAGCCATCCGCAAACAAGTTACAACTACGCTTAATGGAAAAGAAACTACAAATCTCATATTGTTTAGTAAGATCTACTATAGCTAATGAAACACTAAAAGACTTACACGTTTGATGGGCATTGGTGTTTGGCCAATGCCTAAATTACATGCCAACAATATGAAAGAATATGAATTTCTTTATATTCATTTTCAGTGGCTCACGAAAGAGCCATATGAATTGAAAAAATTTCAACTTTCATGGCAGACTCAGTTGAAACTAGCTCCTTTAAGCCACAAAGCATCAATGCAGATGACCTGATCGACCATTTTTTTTACTCAGATCAACCTCTACCTTTGTCCTTTTCCTTTCCAAACTAGAATTTAGATCAATTGTTTTTGTACAATTGCTGTTGAAAGTTGCATAATCGTGATAAACCTGCCTTACTCTCATCCGAGCCAAATCTATACTCGCTAGAATTCCTTTCCAGCAAAGGTTATTTCTTTGATTCCAGATCTGATCGAACATACAACCAGGGACGGACGTACTCCTATCAATGTTATAGGAGTACTCTCATTCGAGCCAAATCTATACTTGCTGTTGAAAGTTGCATAATCGTGATAAACCTGCTTTACTCTCATTCGAACCAAATCTATACTTGCTAGAATTCCTTTCCAGCAAAGGTTATTTCTTTGATTCCAGATCTGATCGAACATACAACCAGGGACGGACGTACTCCTATCAATGTTATAGCCCCCCCCCCCCCCCCAACTAACAAAAATATTGCTTTTTAAAAAATTAAATGTAATTTTTTTTTTTTAATTTGATAATTATAGATCAAAAGAATAAAAAAGTCTCCACAAAATTAAATAAATTTAGTAAGAGTAATTATAATATAAGTATAAATATTTTTTTAATGATAAATAAGCCCCCACAAAGTAAAAATTCTGTGTCCGTCACTGCATACAACCAGCATAAGTCAGAACTTCCTTTCTGCTGAGATCTAAAAAAATTGCAGCAAGAATCTTCAAGAATTGTATCATGTTGTCCCAAGAATGTTATCTATCTTTACTGGAAAGATACTCGTGAACCACAAGCTTTTAGCAAAACTACAATCTCTAAAGAGATGCAAGCTACTTTCAACACCAGAACCACACAATGAGCACTCTTTTTCTGGTATAAAATGAAGTTTATTCTTAATTGGAATAGCTTCATTTAAAAATCTCCAAACTAAAATGGTTATTCTAGGATGAATGTCAGAATGCCACAACCATTTCCAAACATCATTTTTAGGTTTAAAACCTCAAGCTTTGATCAACACAATATGCACTCTTAATCGAGAATCTCCAATCTTGTTTGTTCTTCCACACAATCTGATCTTTATGAGGACATGGTAGCCTCAAGATACCTAGAATACGGTTACCCAAATTTTCTCCAAAAATTTGAAGAACTACTTCTCTATTCCAAGAATAACCAATTGATAAGTCTGCAACAATTTTAGCGGTGAATCTATTGGTTCTGAGACTGTCCATCATGTTTTTAAAATCTGTAAACTCCATCCAAGGAATCCAAGATTATTTCCATAGATTGATTGAGCTACCATCTGCCACCAACAAAATCGAACCATTAGTTAAAACACTACGAACTTCTTAAAGACACTTCCATAAAAAACAGATAACTTTATTTACCTTAATTTTTTATTAAAAAAAATAGCATCAATATCATTGTATGATATCAATATAAATTCTTAGAATGACATTTATGTCTCTCCAACAGTATAGCAGTAGCACCTTTATATTTTGCCAATTAGTTGTCCACCTCAACAAGCATTCTTTAAAATTTAACTAATGGAGATGCGCTAAGAGTGTTAGACACTATTGATGTCCTTTAGTATTTCTCTTTCCAATAAAGTCTTATATCCCGACTCTTTTGACCAGCATGATCCACGTGACGGTGCAGGTTAATTGGTCGACATGTCTACATAGGGTCATCCCTGACTGAATTTGAGCCCAAGGAAAAATGATTTTTTAGGCCCTTTTTATAAAAAAATAAATAAATGATATTTTTAAAACTTATTAAAAAAAATGTATATTTATTAAAAGTTTTTTTTTATTTGGATCTCTAATAAGAGCAGGCCTTAGGCGCGTGCTTAGCTCGCCTTAGCTTAGAGTCGATCCTGAGTCTACATCAAAAATTTTGCAATCCTATTGACCAGTCCATACCAACCATGTTGATCAAGTTGGTCTTGAAAGTGGGGATGAATAACAATACTCTATATTTTTATCTTACTAAAATAATTATAATTTGATTGAGAAAAAAAATTATTATTAATCCATTAAAATAAATCAAATATATTTATGTATTATGAGTAACTATCTGACTGTTAAGTATTAAGTAAATTGTCACGTGGTAATTTTTGAATGGTATAGATCATTACATTTTTAAGTATCTAACTGTTAAGTGTTAAGTAAATTATCACATGACAATTGATCCAAATTATTAAATTTTTACTTTAAAAAAAATTAGTTTAAATTCCAAAAATATAACTTACTACTAAAAAATAAACTTAATATTTATTTAAAAACTAGAGTTAAACCTATTTAATTAGGCCATAAATTACTTTAATAAATAAATAGTTTAGTTACTAATTTTACCTAAAATAAGTATAATTTGATTAAGAAAAAATCATTAAACAAATATATTTTATGTATTATGAGAAAGATTGGAGAAAGATTCGATAAGGAACCAAAATCAATGGCGAGAGCCTTCATAGGCTCCACACCCACCAACCCATTCCCATTTTCTCAATCAAGCTCAACCCTTTTCCACAAAAGCTCACGTCTTTCCTCCGCCGGAGCAATGCCGGACCACCGCGACCCGCTTCTCCCTCCTCCTCAACCCCATCCCTCTCTGGAAATCGTCGACGGAGCTCGTGGTTCCTTTCTCCCAGCGTTAAAGACTCTGCTACGACCTTACACCGCTTTTCCAGTCGTCGGATGGAATCGCCACGTGGAAACCATCTTCGCCGCCTTCTTCCGATCTGTTCCCGACGTTAGACTCCGTCGCGAGTGTCTCCGTACTAAGGATGATGGTTCTGTAGCTCTCGATTGGGTTTCTGGTGATGATCGTAGCTTGTCTCCTGATTCTCCTCTTCTTATTCTTCTGGTAATTTGATTTATGAGAAAATGTAATTCGAATTGAGGTTTTGTACATTATAGTAGTCTGATTAGGTGTAATTAACTAAGCTAAGCTGTGGTAATTTGATGCTTAATCAGTTGTGTATATTGAGTAATTGCAGCCTGGTTTGACTGGTGGTAGTGATGATTCTTATGTGAGACATATGATACTTAGAGCCAAAAGAAAGGGATGGCGTGTGGTTGTTTTCAATAGCAGGGGTTGTGGACATAGCCCTGTTACCACTCCTCAGGTCCGTATACTCATATATATATATATATATATATATACACACATTGTCATACACTGAATTATAAATTACAATAATAGGCAATTTGATACAACAAAGTTAGAAATTTATAACACTTTGAGTAATTGAATGTTTGGAAAACATACTTGATTTATTCGTTGAGATAGTTAAGAAATGATGGACATTGGTAGTGCAATACTAACCTAACATATGTATTTATAGAGTAGAATCCAGTAACAGAACTTTGTTGGACTGATTCCATACTTCTACTTCAACTAGACTTCACACATCTTCGCTAAGTAAATCATGGGTTAAAACGACAAAGAGCTATTCATCAACTAAAATCTTATTAATAAAACAATTCTGATCAGGCCTGAATAAATATTGGATCTTTTTTTTTCTTCTTCATAATAGATATCTCTGAGCTTGTCCTAAGTTCTCACCTTCTGTATCCCTTGAAATTACTATCTTAGGTAGACCATTTTGTATGCAGTTATGCCCGTTTTCAGAATCGATGGTTAGCCATCAAAGCTTGATGTGTTTGGAATATTGAATTATAAATTTCTTTGAGGGGTTAGCAAGTGTTACTTCATGTTGGGCTCTTTTGATCCCATTTGCCAACTATTGGATATTGTTACGCAAAGTAATGCCTTTTTTGGTTTCCCTGACCCTGAATTACATTGTTTTGTAACTTAATCAGTCAGGCCCTCTCTTCAGAATTGATGATTAGCTAATGCCATTACCTAATATATCGATTATCACAAGCTGAGGTGGGACAGTTAATTTAGTTATGCCCATTCTAGAATTGGCGATTAACTATAGAAACTTATTGGATACCGAATAATGAAGTTTAAAATTATTGTGGAGCTAGCAAGTGTTTCCTAATGCTGGAATCTTTCGAATCTCATTTACCAAAGAACTGCTGCATTACAAAATGAAAGCTTATGTTTTATTTTTTGTGTGCTTTCTATTTGGATTGTCAAGTTGCGATTTTGAAGTCTAATATGCTGATGACATAACTAAGTTTGTGATTATCTCATAACACTGATCTGCAGTTCTATTCAGCTTCATTTTTAGGAGACATGCATGAAGTAGTAGCACATGTTGGTGCTCGGTATCCGAAAGCTAATTTATACGCTGTTGGTTGGTCTCTTGGTGCAAACATACTCGTTCGCTATTTAGGCCAGGTAAGACAATCCTTTAATTATCCTCATAATCATGTCCATAATGGGGTTGGGGACTAGAAGAATTGAACATTAATCTGCCAAGCACAACTAGTTGACAGTTATCAAATAGAGCTCCTATGTAATCTAGATTTATGTGACCTTAACCCATGGTTTTGAGGCTTAGTCCACTCTGTAAGAGAAGTTATTGTTTGATTTTGAATGGATTAAAACTACAACATACTATTGTCTTTTTCTTACCTTTACACTGCTACTTGCAGGAATCTGATAAGTGCCCCCTTTCTGGTGCTGTGTCATTGTGCAATCCCTTCAATTTGGTCATTGCAGACGAGGATTTTCGCAAGGGATTCAATAATGTTTATGACAAAGCTCTTTCGAGTGCTCTTTGCAAAATTTTCAAAAAGTAACTCCTTGATATACTGATATAGTTTTCCTATATAAAAAGAAAAGCTCAAATTAATAAGTCCATTGGTTGATGCTACATTGCAGGCATGCTCTACTTTTCGAAGACATTGGTGGTGATTTTAATATTCCATTGGCTGCCAATGCTAAGACTGTCAGGGAGTTTGATGAAGGACTAACTCGTGGTAAATATTTATTGATAAAACTGCTTTTTCTACCTAGATAGATACAATGATCAAATATTATCACTGATGAGAGCATTCCCTATGATATTCAATATAAACTTTCAGTTTCATTTGGCTTCAAGTCAGTAGATGATTACTACTTTAACTCCAGTAGTTCTGATTCCATTAAAGATGTCTGCAGACCTTTGCTTTGCATCCAGGTAATACCGCAGTCATATCCCATACATTCATTATTGTCGTTCTACATCTCACCATACCATTACCATAAATGTGTCATAAGATTTTGATAATCATCTGGTTTAGGTATTAAGCTGGTTTTTTCTTGACATTGATCAGTGAATACTTGACAATTGATTCTTCATGTAACTTTTTTTCTATTTAAAGTGCTAAATAGAAGTGACCAAGAAGATGGCTCACTTATAGGATATGGTTGATAATATTCTCATGTTATGTTAGGATTCCACATCAACTAAGCATGGAATTGGTGGTATATTATTACTTGGGCACCCTCCTCTCTTAGGCTAGCTTTTTGAAGTGAGTTCTACTCAAGTAGTTGTAAAAAATAGTATCAGAGCCATGCACCCTTAAGTGGAACCGACGTTGTTGAAGGGGCGACCTTTGGAAAAAGTACAAAGTGGGCCACGGCAGAGTAGGCCGCCATGGATGTGGGCTCTAAAGGAGAGTGTACTTTTAGGATTCGACATTGACCAAGTATGGAATTGGTTGGTGGTATATAACTACTCGGGCACTCTTTTCTTAGGCTAGCTTTTGATAGTCAAAATTCTACCAAGTGATTGTAACATGTTAAAAATGATGATAATATTGAAGAGAACATGCAAGAACTGTTAACTAAAATCTACAAGCATCTTGAATGGACTTAGATAGTCGGGAGATTTTAAAGGTTTATATAGGGAAGTGTACAATTGAAGGACCTCTAGTTGTTGCTACCACATTTTTTTTTTAATTCTTTGTTGCATATTCATATATGGCACCATGGATTTGAAAAGGTACTGATGCAGGAGTTGTGTGTGTGTGTGTTCATCTTTTCATGAATTACCTTCTCTATGAAGTCATCATAATTATTTTTCTTAATGATTTACAGGCAGCAAATGATCCAATCGCTCCAAATAGGGGAATTCCTCGAAAAGATATTAAGGTCTGAGGGAATTCTTGTGCTCTATAAATACTAATACAACCTTCCAAAAGCTTAATATTATAATTTGAATTTTCCCATACATTTTCACAGGAAAATCCAAACTGTTTGTTGATAGTGACACCACAAGGCGGTCATCTCGGTTGGGTTGCTGGCGATGAAGCTCCCATTGGAGCTCCTTGGACAGATACTGTAGTCATTGATTTCCTTGAGCATTTAGAGAGAGAAGCATCATCATCATCATCATCATCTAGTAACACAGGCAGCATAGTGCACCATATGGAAGTGTAAGTATCACCAATTGCCTCATTCTTGTATGAATATTCTTTTGTTGCCATTGCAGCAAATTACACATTATAAATTTATGAAAATCAAATCAAATCAAATCAACCAATCAATTGTGAAGGTGTAACATTTTGTGTTGATCTTGATTCAGAACACTGTAAAAAGATAAAAAATATGAATTATGAATATGATATTGTGATTCAGAGATTCTTTGCAGTCTTTTTTTGGTACCTTATTTGGATTGTCTCTATATGTGAAGGAATCTCTTGACTTGATTCCTTTTTCTTTGTGATTTTCTTTACACATTTATCCAAATAATCTCTTGACTTTATCAACATCACAACTCATCAATTCAATTGCAATTTTGCTATTAATGTAGACACAATTTAGATATATAACACTCACCAACTAAAATTGGATTATATATACATAATATTGTGTGTAGAAATTTCCTTTTGAAGATGACCCCTCAAAGTAAAGACTATTCAAAAAACAATAACTTCTTTTCTTTTCTTTTTTCCCCTTTGTGAGGTGATATATATTATCCTTTTAAACATAAATATTTGTTAATAAAATTAGAGGGATTAAATTTTTAAGATTTCAAATGAGAAGATCCAAGATTTAATCACTTTTTCTATTACTCTAACATTCTAACATTCTCTAACATATTATATTATAAATTATAATAATTTTTATAAAATATTGTTGATAAGTTAGGTCCTTATAAGAATGGTCGAAATTGATGATGGGATTGGGTTATTAGGCCAAGAAAAAAGGAAATTAAGAAAGAGAGATGTGTGTGTGTGTGTGGGGATAAGGTTACTAAGATTCTGACATGAACCCCACTTTCGTACATTCATGTCCCCTCTACACCTCACTAATATCTTAAATAATTTCATTCATTATCAAACCATAAAAAAAAAATTAGGAAAAATTATATTATATATTTCAAATAATTTTAATTGCTTTTAAAAAATAAAAATATTGATTTTTGCATGGTGGTGTACATTTAATTTATTATAAAAATATTTTATATATTAAATAAATAAAATAATTTTTATTAAAAAAATTGTTAATATTATTTAAATTTTGTGTTCTATAAAAATTATTAAATGAACTTGTATTTTATTAAATGATAAAATAAATTATATATTTTTTTTTAAAATGATATTAACAATTTTTTTAATATAACTAACTTAAAAATAATTCTTAACATGAATAAAAAATATAATTTTTTTTGGTCATAATACTTTTAGATTGATTTATTATTAAGTTTTATTTTAATAAAAAATCAATTTAGAGTATTATTTTAGAAAATATAACTCTAATTTTTTATTTAATAAAAAAAATTCAATAAATAACTTTTATAAAATATTAAGTCTAAAATAAAGTTCAATAATTTACTTTACATTTATAAAAATTAATAAAAACACATATAATATATATAACTTTGTTAGGTGTGGAATATTATAATTTTCGTAATGCATATATTAGAAGGACGAAGCAAGCCATTTCAAAAAAGAAAAGAAGAAAAAAAAAAGGTGTAATAAAAATGGAAAGTAGAATAAGACAAAATAGATGAGTACTTATGTCATTGTTATATTATATGGTCTTATCTCTACCACGTGATTCTCTAGAATATACTTCAACTAATAATATATTATCCTAATTTTACAAAAAAAAAAAAAGTAGGCCAAAAATATTTAAATGAAATCTAACTAATTAATGAAAATTTTAATATTTTTATTAAAAATGTAAAAATAATAATTTTAGTATGTAAAATATAAAAAAAATAATAAACGAATAAAGATGTATCATTTAATGTTATATTTAAATATAATAATAAAACAATATCGAAATGATATAAATATAATTAAATATATATAATTAAAAAATTAATATGTTTATGATGATTAACAATTAAAATTGTATCAATTTTTGGTACATTATTAAATTATTTTTTAAAATTATAATTTAACTTTAAATCACTTTATATTTTAATCTAGGCTAATTAGTAATTTTTTCGCTGAACTTTGACATGTATCAAATCGTGCCCTCTGAACTTTTTTGGTTATTAAAAATTTTCCCCGAACTATTGAGATTGTTAGATTTAAGGGCTTCTGTCTAATTTCATTCAATTTTACTGTTTCAGTGATTGTTTATATACTAAATCATGTTTCACAGACTTTGATATCTACCAAATCATGCCTCTAAAACTTTGATATGTACTAAATTATGCCCTTAATTTTTATTCATGTTAGAATTTTTTTACAAAAATTAGACAAAAGTTCTTAAATCTAACAATCTCAATAGTTTAAGAGAAATTTTTAACGACCAAAAAAATTCAGAAGTATAATTTAGTACATATCAAAATTCGAGAGGAAAAATTACTAATTAGCATTTAATCTATGAAATTGTTTTTAGTCTTTTATAAAAATATATTAGTTAAATTGGGTATCGAGAGCCTAGAGCTCTAGCTAGCTTTTCATTTCTTTTTAAAAGAATTAATGATTATATTAATAATTACTGCATTTAATTACTTAAGGGTAGTGTATACTCATTTGTTACCTTTCATTTTATCACGAATAGGTTTGGCATCCTGTTTTTTTTAATTAATGTTCATTTAATATTTTGCATTTTAAAATTACACACTATATTTTAAATTCAAATTTTATTAATTAGATTGTAACATCACTACTTTAAGTCTTCATTAGGCATCCTCCCACACAAACTAATTAATGGGTCTAACATCTACTGCTTCTTAGAATGACGATTAGCCTTGTAAATTAATTGTTTTCTAACGTACTTTGTTATCACTTACATATTTTATAGTAAAACTTTTTAGGAGAGGTCATTCATGATTACTCTAGATTAAGCACACTTAACTTTAGTGTTCTTGAGACTAAGTGATTGGTTATTGAAAAAAAAAATGCATATCTGGTTGATTTATGCAGTACCAATCTATCCATTTAAATTATTTTCAACTATGTCGTCTATAGTTAGAATCATCAAACTTGACATTCCTCAAACAATGTAAAATTACACAACTTTTGGAATATTTATCTTTATGAATGATCACGAGACTACTAATTATTACATAAATATTATCATGATGATCAATCTCCGACCCTTCAATTATGTTAGAATAGTTATAAAATAAAATTTAATTATTTAATTACATAAAACTCATAGCAGTTTGATAAAATTGATAAAATTTTAATGATTAAATTTGAGTAGTTGAGACTCATGTATAATTTCAAAATATAAAATATCAAATAATTAAAATTTATAATTAAGCATTAATAAAAATATTAATGTTAGCTATTTGATCATTGTAATTAATTTAATAATTAAATAATAATAAATAACATGTAACTTTATAATAATCTTATTTATCTTCACGATGATATTTCTTATTTATTAAAAATAGTTTCATTTTTTAAACCATTAACAATCAATAATTTGTCTTTCTAAAATTCTTTTATTCAACAATTATTTCATTGTTGAATAAATATATAAATATGTTTAAAATATATATATTATAAAATTTTAGAACACGACTTATATTTATTTCATTCTTAAAAAATATATATAAATAATAATCCCAACCATTTACAAATGTTTGAACATAAAGAATATCCATTAATTCTCATCTTAAAATATACTTAATTAGAAATATGCATATTAATTGTTTGGACACAATTAATTATATAAAAATTGTGTTTTAGATCTGTTATTATCAATGCATGAATCTTGTGTTGCATGTATTGTTTTTAATATAATATTATTAATATCTATAAATCTATAAATTTCAACAAAAATTTCAATTATTATAAGAGTAATTTGTGTTATAAATACTTAAATTTAACTCCAGTTGTAAATAAATACCTAAGTTTAATTTTTAGCGGCAATAATACTTAAATTATATTATTAAAACTCTGTAAGTACGTAGATGTTAAATATTAAGTAAATTGCTACATGACGATTCCTGATTGGTTCAGGTCATGAATTTTTATTTTTTTCTAAAAAATAAATTTAAATACACCAATAAAAAAATGATAAATAAATAATAATTTGACATTTAACGGCTAGGTACATACAAAGTTTCAAAAATATAACTTAAGTATTATTACCGTTAAAAATTAAACTTAGGTACGTATTTATTTATAATTAAAAGTTAACTTAAATATTTATACCACAAATTACTCTTATTATAATAAATTATATATAAAATAATAAAAAAATCGATATTTATTGATGAGTAACCCAAACTTTGAAATTGAAGATTATAAAATAATTTATATATGTAAATGCTTAAGAAAGTACGTATAAGAAGGAAATAATGATAAAACGAAGAAATAAGAGAATTTAATAATTATCTTTGTGCCTTAATTAATTATTTAGGTTTGTTTTTTTTAATTAGCGTTTTATTAATTTGAGAGTTACTTGTATAATTAATAATAATCCTGTTACGTAGCTGATAATAATGGGTTTAATTATTAACTATATATATTCATCAATTTCCTATATTGGTTCACATCTAATTTTTTTTAGGCTAATTAGCAATTTTTCTCCTCGAACTTTCACATGTACTAAATCATGCCTCCTGAACTTTTTTGGCCGTTAAAAATTTTCCCTGAACTATTAAGATTGTTAAATTTAAGGACTTTTATCTAATTTTAGTAAAAAAAATTCTAACATGGATGAAAGTTCAGGGTGCATGATTTAGTACATATCAAAATTTAAGGAGAATGATTTGTTAGATATCAAAGTCTGGCGAGTATGATTTAGTACATAAACAATCACTGAAACAGTAAAATTGAATGAAATTAGACAAAAGTCCTTAAATTTAACAATCTCAATAATTCATGGAAAATTTTTAACGACAAAAAAAAAACCAAGGGGCATAATTTGGTATATGTCAAAGTTCGGGGGAAAATTTGCTAATTAGCCTTTTTTATATATACATATATATAAATATTATTTTTGATTTTGTATTTTATAAAAGTTAACGATTAGATTTTTTATTTTGTTAAATAATAAAATAGATATTGTATTTTTCAAATTAGTAAAAATAGTATATATTTTGAGCTTAATTTTTTTGATAATTTTTTTTAATATAATCAACTATAAAATAATTCCTAATATAAATAAATATAAGAAAATGTAATAACACATCTAGATCGAGTTATTATTAAGTTTTATTTGAATAAAAAAAAATTAGTTCAAAATCTTATATATTTGTACTATTTTAAAAAATACATAATTTAATTTACTATTTAACAAAATAAAAAATCTAACCAATAATTTTACAAAACAAAAAAATTTAAAGTAATACTGGATAGATCAAAAGGCTCTTAATTATATATAATAATAAATCAATATAGATTGACTAGCAAATCATGATTTTCATGTGTTATATAAATAATAATAAAAAATCATATGATATATATGTTTTATAATAATAATAATAATAATAATAATAATAATAATAATAATAATAATAATAATAATAATAATAATAATAATACCCAGTCAAAATTTCTGTAGACTTTAAGTATGTCATGCTCACGAGAGTAAATTATGGTATTAATATGGTCAATATATTTCTCTCAACATGCAAATATATTTATGGTCAATAATAATATTGAAATAAAAAAAGAACACTGCTATCTAATATTGAAATAATATATACATTATATCAAATATTATTATCCCAAAGAATATGGTAAATGTGATTAATATTATATAATATATCTAAAATAATAATAATTTTTAAAATTAGTGAAAATCAAGGTTGAAATATATTTATTTTCTAATTAATAATTAATACAAGAAAATAGTACTATATCAAAATTAAAATTCACAAATTGATATAGTCACGATCGATACAAATCAGTATACACCAATATATATATATAGATGCACATTTAAATTATAATATAGTATTATAATGATTAATAAATATTAGAGAATTTAAATTTTCAAGTGATATAAACTATATCACTTTTAATAATATAGTTTGAGATAATTATATATATAATATATTAAATATCTAATCACAATAATTATATTTATTTTGAATCGTTAGATTATTATTAAATGTTGTAATTAATTTAAAATTTTACTAAAAATAATTAATAAATAAAAATAAAATAAATTATAAATCTTAATTTCTAAAAATATTTTATTAAATATTTAATTAAAAAATTAATTTATTTTTGTTGACCGATATTTTCAACAACCAAGTAAATAATATATATGAAGAGTTGTAGAGAGTTTAATGCATAAGATTTTTACGTGGTTGGGGCATTAATGACCCTTAGTCCACAAGTCTTTATTATTAATGATAATATTTATTACAGATAATGTTCTTGGTAGATTTCTCTCTTTGATTCCCTTTAACCCAAAATGTTCGACTCTTTCTCAGTCTGTTTGTGGGGTATTTATAGTGTGATGGATATAATCTTTTATCCCCTCTTGATTGATGTGATTCATCATAAAGTAGCCGTCACTAGCCTTATTGATTATAGCGTAGTAGCCGAAGAAGGGGGTTTACGCCATCTGTCATGTCATTTATGGAGATTTCAATACGTTTTTTCCCATGCGGCATTAAATGCGAGGTGATTGTTCATTAGAACTCAATACATCCCGGAGCTGCCTTATCATACCTTCGGCCTTCCGGAGAGTAGAAATACTTCTTATGCTCTCCTCCGGGAGACACCTCCCTGAGATACTTCCCTTTCACCTAGGACTTAATCGATTTTTTATATGTTGATCCTCACAGATCCACGTGTCATCCTCATCCAAATCCACGTATTTTGGGAGAAAATAAGCACAACAACTTTAAATATATATAATTAATTTAAGTTTAAAAATAAAAATTTACTAAGTGATAAAAAATATAATTTATATTTTTACTCTAACTATTAAATACTCATTTATATATATTATCTAATAATCATTATTTTTAATCTCATTATTTCCGTTGAAAAAAATTAAAGAATATCTTCCACGTCACCATATGGATTGAATTGTTGTTATGTTAAAGGATCATATTAAATTAACTTTGCCTTACAAGGATCAATCAATATATACATATATATACAATTAATTAATTTTGTGAATTAATTTGTCAAATCATATATGTGAACACAATATATGTAAATATAGCTTTGATAAGGTTTACATAATCTATATAACGTATATAATATGTTATAAAAACTTTGATATTTTGAAATCAAACAACTAGTTTTTTTTTCTTCTTAGAAAAGAAAAAAAAAACTTATTATTTGCCACAATATTTATCTTATTAAAGAAAGAAATTTCTAGAGATTTTTTTTAAATCAAACATCAAAATTTGTCAAGTAAATCATGAACAAATGGATAGTGTTGTTTGGTTCCCAAGAAAGATGAAAAGGAAATTTTGGTGGTCATAATGATTAGTTACCTTTCAGTTTTGATCAATCAAAATCAATTTTCATTTGAGCAATAATACATTTTTTTTTTTGGAGAAAAAAATACAAAATTCTTTTTTTTTTTTTTGAAACAAAATACAAAATTCTTAATTAGTAATAATTATCACAAGCACCAAAGTAGTTTATTTATTTCTCTATAATTATTTTCCCTAATTAGTGCATGTTTATTCATTTTGGATACATTTATTTTCCATATTTTTAAATTATATAAAAATTAGTTATATGATCAAAATAATTAGCAAGATAAGGATGAATCGATTAATTAACAAATACACTTTAAATTAAATTAAAAATAAATATATAACCCACTAATATTTTTTTTCCATTACTTCTGTCTTGTCAATCTCCATTAATTGTTTTGAACAATTTTTTTTCTCTAAATATATATATAATTAATTATTGTGATGAGTTCTAAGAATATATTATATTTAAAAAAAAAAAAAAAAACAGACGTGATATATTTGCATTGCAAATCCATCCACACATTCTATAATAATATTTAAATCATGTGCATAAACTGCACAAATCATTATTGTTTTTACTTTTTAAATCATTATCATTTTAGGTTTTGATTCATTAATATCATTTTATTAATTCAAAAAACTGAAAAAGTGTTTAAGAGATAATTTAATTTAATTTAAAGACATACCCATATGTATATTCCTTCAATATATATAAGATTCCAATAACTAAAGGGAGAAAATAACATAATAATAATTAAAAAAAAACAATTATTATTACATAAAAGATTCCATATATTATACAAAAAAATATATTGTAATCCAACATACATACAATAAGATAATATTATCACATTTTACATATTTTTATTATAAAATTTATAGATATGAAGTGGGGTTACTATTGTTTTTTTTATTAAGACCGAATTATTATTATTAATAATATATATTATACAATAATTTTTTCGATAGATTTAATCATACTAAAATATTATTTATCCATAGCTTGGTATATCCAATTAAAATTGTTATGTAATATGAATTAAATTGCACCTTAATTAAAATACATATAATAACACTCTCTCACAAAATAATAAACACAAAATCTATTTTGACCTTTATTAATTAATTTATTTACATAGATTTTTCTTTTTTAAGATAATAGAAAATTCTCCTATAGAAAAAACAATTCAAGAAGTGTATACAAGAATTGTTTTCAATCTACGTAGATTATTAGTACTTGTATGACTGAATAATTAAATGAAAAAAAAATAAAAAAAAACTCATCCTTATCTATTTCTCCTTCTTTTTTTTTACATATCTCATTTTATTTTTATTGTTTTTTCTTTTAATATAATTAATAAAAAAAGTTTGCAAGACATTAAATATATAAAATCACGACCACATTCACATTTACTGTACTTTTATGAATTTTTATCTAATTTTATTAATAAAAATTTAACGTGAATAAAATTTATGCAGTATAATTTAGTATATATTAAAATTCAAAATATTTAATTTAGTACAGATTAAAGTGTGAGAGATACAAATTAATAAATATTAAAGTTTAAGAAACAAAATTTAATACATATAGACAATTGTCGTGTAAGTAAAATTAAATGTAACTAGACATAAGTTTTTGAATCCAACAATCAAAGAGAATTTTTAACTGCGGACCTGAAAAGTTTAAAGACATGATTTGATACATATCAAAGTTAGCATGCAAAAATCTAAATCAACTAAAAAAAACGTAAATAGTGAGATAAGTACCAAAATATTTAAATTTGCAAACAACATAAACTGAATAATTTTTTTAGTGGTATAAGTATCCAATATTATAAAATTGTAATTTTTCTCCAGTTTTTTCATTACAGTTTTTGTTAGACCCAATGAATTTAGAATGCAGACCTTATATATGTCATGTTTAAGACAATAACAGAGTTTGTATCGACGAAGTTAAAAAAAAATAAAAAATTACTGATACTGCTAAAAAATCATTGAGTTAATTATACGATACAAATTTTTTTTTTGAGAAAAATTATACGATACAAATTTAAAACTTTAGATACATATACCAGTAATTTACTCTAATATATAACTCATGTTTAAGAAATATAAAATTAGGACCACGTTCACATTCATGGAAGTCTAATAATTTTATTAACGAAAACTTAACTGAGTGAAAATTAGACAACACGATTTAATACATATTAAAATTTGACTGATACAATTTAATAAATATTAAAATTTAAAAATTAAAACTTAATACATGGTAAATAATTAATCGTATTAGTAAAATTATACGTAATTAGACAGAACTCCAAAAATACAAATTAACCAAAAGTAAAACTCATATTTAAGAAATATTTCTTCCAAAATAAAATAAAAAATAATTAAATATATAAAATTACGACCACATTCACTGAACCTGTCCCACCTAAAATACGTACATAAATCTTATTCAAAAAAAAAAAATACGTACATAAATTTCATATATAAATACCCAAATTTCCATGCACAAAACATTTCCCATTAACCCAAAATCTCAATTCTCAAATCTCTCTAAAATGGCCGAAACTCAATTTCTCACAACCAAGAAACGATCCGCCGCCGTACACGACGGCGTAGACGGCTTCGATTACACCACCAAAAAATCAATGCTGTTCCCCACTACAAAGGCCGACCAAGACCCAGCGGCGGCACTAGCCGGAGCACGCCACGAATTCGGCGAACACGGCGGCGTAAACATGTCAATCGAAGCATCAGCAACTTTCACGGTAATGGAACCTGAAACGATGCGGCGAATGTTCGCCGGAGAATTAGGCGCCGACAGAGATTTCTTCATCTACAGCCGTCACTTTAATCCGACGGTCCTAAATCTCGGACGCCAGATGGCAGCTTTAGAAGGCACCGATGCTGCTTACTGTACCTCAAGTGGTATGGCTGCGATTTCCTCTGTTTTGATGCAATTAGTAAGTAATGGCCAAAACGTCGTCGCTTCGAGGACTCTTTACGGTGGGACCCACGCTCTTCTCACACACTTTTTACCTCGAGTTTGTAATATAACAACCACTTTCGTTGATGTCAGTGATGTGGAGAGTGTGAGACACGCGATCGTTGAGGGAAAGACGAAGGTGCTTTATTTCGAGAGTGTTTCTAATCCTACTCTTGCTGTTGCTGATATTCCTGAGCTTAGTCGTGTAGCTCACGCGATGGGTGTGACTGTGGTTGTTGATAATACTTTTGCGCCGATGGTTTTGTCTCCGGCTCGGCTTGGAGCCGATGTTGTTGTGCATAGTATTTCTAAGTTTATCAGCGGTGGGGCCGACATTATTGCAGGTAAAAAAAATTTACTCATAATTTTTTTATATTTATTATTTTTTTTTGTAATTTACTATAATAATTAATAGAACAATTTAAATTATAATTAAAATTTATATAATAATCCATATAAAAATTATTGGTTTAATTATCAAAGGAATTCAAACTGTAAATTAAAAAAAAAATTAAAAAATAATATATGAAATAATCTTACTAATAATAATTAATGATGTGTTTTTATAAAAAATCATGTTTGTATAATTATTTTTTATTGGATATAGTTTTTAATAAACACAATAACCTATAGAAAATCCTTCAAATGAGACTATTTTTGGTTTAAAAATTAATTTTTTGGTAAGGTAATTTTTTATCTCTTTTTGAAAAAGTGTACTTCATTAATTACTTTATATTTTACTTAAAATTCATTTTTTAACCAAATCAAAGAGTATTTACTATTTCTTAAAAGCTAAAAATTATTTAGATTTAATATATTAAATAAAAAAAAATTATTAATAGTTTTTATTCTATTTTATTGTAAACGGCTTTGAATGAGCTTATTATTATTTTGTATGAGCTATATATAATCAACTTTGTTTGATTTTATTTTCATAAAAAAAAATGTAAAAAAAGAGAGAGAAAATAATATATGTTAATGACCTATAGAAAATTCTTGAAATGAGGCTATTTTTGGCTTAAAAAAGAAAAACAAAACTTTTAAGTATGGTAAAAAAAAATCTTTTGAAAAAGGTGTATTTTTTTTATTAATATTTCTAACTAAATCACATTAAATAAAAAATTATATATAATATTGTGTAAAAAGAGAAAATAAAAGTGTGGCTAATAGAAAGCCAAGTGTAATATTGTTGTTAGTATGATAATAGTATACCTAAAATTTTAATAAATATAATAATAATGAAACGAAAGTGTAACACGTTATTCTTAAAATGGAAACTTAGTCTAATTTTGGACAGAGATAATTATTTATGGGTGATTCTATAGTGTACCTCCTTAAAAGAGATGTACTAATCCACCCTTAACTTGTTTCGGCATTCAGAAAAATTTTTTAGTCTAATTTTTTTTTCACATTCATGTACGTTATAGCTATTTAAGATATCTTACAAAATTTTGAAAATTCAGAATAATTTACAATATAGAAAACAATGTTCTAACAGTCTATTTTACACGCGTATAAAATAAAATAGTCACGCGTGCAACACACTGTTTGAACATAATTTTCGGTGTGTTAAACTTTTCCAAATTTCTTAAAATTTTGCAGGATGTCTTAAATAACTATAACGTACATGACCATGAAAAAAAATTATTTTAGATGCTAAAATAGATAGGAGTGCATCAATATATCTATTTTAAAGGGTGTATTGTAGAATTTTCCATTATTTATTATTACTAAGCATATAATTATAATTAATTATTTATTTGAGAAAAAACAAATAAAAATTGAGTGGGTATGTACTAGGAATAGGAAACGTACTACTACGAAAATTATTAGGTTAGCATGAATTAAATGTTACGGAACACGTGTTGAAACACAGTAAAATCCTCAACAGTTGGAAATTTGACCTTATTTGGATACTCATCACACGTGTACTCCATGTGTATTTTTCTCTTTTAATTTTTATTGGTAATATATTTAAAGAATAAACACGTTGTGATGAGATTATAAAAAATATATTTATGTTTTCATTTTATTATTAATTTTTTTGACAAATTTTGTTTATGTTTCAAAAAAAAAGTTTTTCTTGTTAAAATTTAAATTTTTTATTGATTTTAGAAAAATATTATATTTTACTCTAAATAAAAATATAATTTTACTTCTACGTATACATATGTAAATATTGGACACTAATTTGTTTGGTTGCTTTTTCTTTTTTTCTTTCTTATTATCTCTCGTGACTCGTGTATGATGATGTTTTGGTCTTATCTTTCCTTATCTATTATTCATTCGAGAACTGTATAATAAAATCTTCCAAATTATTACTTTCATCTATATACTACTACTCTCTTCCACTATTTTTGACTAAATTACTCATCCAAATCCAATTAAATCTTTTCATATATTACATTATTATTATTATTATTATGATTTAAAATTAATATTATCTCTTTTTTTCATGAGAAGTACGTAACTTGTACTTGGGATACTCTATAAATGGGATTCTTATTTTCTCATTATTTCGTATAGAAACCTTATTTTGACTAACCAAACAAATGCAAATATAATTGGGTTTGTTTTGATTAAAAAAAAATTATTACATTACTTTCTTATTTTAACAAGATAATGCTACTATAAAATTTATATTTTCTTTTTATATTTAGTCACAATAAAATTTATAGTTAAAATTAAAAAAGTTGTAACTAATTATAAATCATCTTTATTATATTATGACTAAAATATTTGTGACTAAAAGTATCAATCACAAAAATTATAATTTATTGTGATTAAAAGTAGTTTTAGTCATAAAACTTGTTGTGATCAAAATTAAATTAACGACAATTTATGTTTAAATACTATATTTTAGTCACAAATAATTTTTTATTGTGATTAAAAGTCATATTTAGTCAAAAAAATATACATATGTTGTGATTAAAAAATTATTACTTTTATTTTTGTAGTGTAATAATAATAATAATAATAATAATTTAACTTTTTCCAATGATGTTGCTTTCATTATCTCTTTTAAATGATGAGAAAACTATATAATTAAATATACTTTTTGTGAACTTTATTACAACCACTAGAGTTATAAAATAATAATATAAAATATAAATATTTACTCATGAAAAATGCATGATTTTATTTGCCTGTACAAGTAGTTAGGTCTGTAATTAAGACCTAATTAAAGAGATCCCAAATTTTTAAAACTTTACAAAAATACCATTTTATTTGTAATAATTATAAAAATATCAACATATTGTATTGGGCCCAAATGAATAAAAATCTAATTTCCCAACATGAAACAGGAGCTGTGTGTGGGCCAGCAAGCTTGGTAAACTCAATGATGGACTTACACCAAGGAAGTCTAATGCTATTAGGCCCAACAATGAATGCAAAAGTAGCATTCGAACTCTCAGAAAGAATTCCCCACTTGAGCTTAAGAATGAAAGAACACTGCAAAAGGGCCTTAGAATTTGCTAAAAGAATGAAGAAAATGGGCCTAAAAGTGATCTACCCGGGCCTAGAAGAACACCCTCAACATGGGCTTCTGAAATCCATGGCCCATAAAGAATATGGGTTTGGTGGGCTCTTGTGTTTGGATATGGAGACAGAAGAAAGAGCCAATAGGTTAATGGACATGTTACAAAACCATTCTCAATTTGGTTACATGGCTGTGAGTTTGGGTTACTATGAAACCCTAATGTCTTGCTCTGGAAGTAGTACAAGTAGTGAACTCAATAGTGAGGAGAAAGCCCTAGCTGGAATCTCACCTGGCTTGATTAGAATGTCAATTGGGTATATTGGGACTTTGGACCAAAAATGGAGTCAATTTGAGAAGGCCATTTCTAGATTTCAAGATTCTGGTTTGTTCAAATAAATATGTGATTCTTATTATGTGTAATAATCTTTTATGTTGTTGTTTTTTTTTTTTAAAAAAAAAAATTAATAATGGTGGTTTTTGTACTAATTAATGTATGTGTTGTTGTGTTAATTAGTGTGTACAATATCTTTTAAGGTGTGTACATTTGTTTTTGTTTTCTTTTTTGTTCAATAATGTGTTGTTTGGGAATTATGTCATATTTTTGGCATTAATATAAGGGATAATTTTATAAGTACACAAAAATAATAGAAAAATTGCAAAAATATGACGGTACGTACTTAAGATTTTATTTATTAGATTTTATTTATTAAAAATACGGTATTTTAATGTATTTTGATGATATATTCTTGTTATTCTATTGTTAATATTTTGTTATTTGTATATTATTTTTTTAATTTTATTTTGATGTTGTTTTCTATGTGAATTTCATGTTACTGTAAAAATGTAAAAAAAAAAAAGAACCTAAAAGTGTCAAATTTTTACTAAAAATAACAATTTATGTAATTTTTTCTTAACATAATTATAAGAAATCTTTAATTATGTGACTTTTACATCTATAGTTTGTAAAAATATGGGGATTATAATTTTTTTTTTCAAGTTTTATTGGAAGAATTAAATTAAGGTTTTTAAAAAATTATGAACAAAAACATGTAGTTAGTTAATAAAATTATAATTTAAACTAGATTTTGTACGAAGTTAAAAACTCACAATTTAATAATTTTAATGGGAAAAAGATATATAATTCTATTAAGAATACGATTTTCTTTAGAATAGAAAATCCACATCTAATGTAGTAGAAAATATTCTTTCATAATGGAATATTTTAGTGGGAGAAGAGTGATTTTCATTAATTGGATTAGATTTATTTGTGTAGATTTTTTCTTCATCAAATTCTTAAATAAGTTATCAAACTCTTAAAATTATGACAATTTCAATATTGATAGAAGTGACTACTAATATATATGAATAATGATATATATATATGTACATAATTTATATACAAATATATAAAAAAAATTAAATCTTTGCAAAAAAAAAATGTTATTGTAGTGACTAGTGATGATAGACATACTTTAAATTTAAAGTTGTCAAATAATTAGCTATACTTTGATTAATTAATTAGCTATTTTTTTAAAGACAAAAAATAAAAGGGAAATTTGATATTATATGCTTAAAATTAATTTATCTACTAAAAATATGCTAGCATATTTTGCATCATGCAAAATATACTTATACCATTTTTCTCATCTAATTTTACCCCCCTAAACAAATAAAAACCAAACATCCATCTCTCTCTCTCTAGGATACTCACACCACACACACGCACACACTCTACCAGTCGAACAACCCATCACCGGAGCTAGTGTTGTTCGGCCGCCTTACATTTCAAAAAAACCTATCTCGTTTTTTGCGTTTTTTTCTTCTGGTTTACCAGTTTTTTGTAATATTTTACGATATTTAACGATGTATTTGCAATGATAGAACAAAATTTGAGGTCAGGGATGAAGTTTAGTGATGATTTGCGATATTTAGCGATGTTTAGCGATATTTCGCGATGATGTTCGCGATGTGTTTCGCGATGCTGTGAATTGGAGACATTTAGAGATGTTTTCATGATTTTGCAATGTTTCGCGACATCTAGCGATGTTTCGCGACATCGTCAAAAAATCAGGAAAAAAAATGCAGAAAACAAGCATTGTTGTGAATTGGAGACATTTAGAGATGTTGCAAGATTTTCGCGACATCTAGCGATGTTTCGTGACATAGTTAAAAACCAGAAAAAAATGCAGAAAACAAGAGCTAGATGGGTCAGAAACCAGAAAAAAAAAATGCGGTGGTCGTGGGCTGTCTTGGGTGCTTCTCGTGGGTCGTCGTGAGTCGTCATGGGTCTTCTCGGTCGTGGGTCGTCTTGGTCGGTCGGAGCTCGTGAACAAGGGCTTGAAAGGTTTGGGGCTGGATGGGAATAACAGAGAGAGAGAGAGAGAGAGGGGGGGAAAGTTAGAAAAAGAAAGTGGGAGAAGAGAGTTTTTGAAATTGTAAGGGTAATTTTGGAGTTTTAGGGTGTTTGAAGAATATTTAGAGTATTTATTTAAAGGTGGTATATTAAAAAAATAGTGTAAATTTTTAAGTATATTTTATCAAATTTTCCTTTTAAAACTACTAAATAATATTGCAAATGGCTTTCGTCACAATCCAGCCAATTCATTTTTAACAAAGAATTTTGTGTAAATAATGATCCATTTTTGACAAAATTTATGTAATGATGATTTTTGACAATGTTGTTTATCATCAAAAAAATTATGGGGTGATAAAATTCACCCGACAAATAATAATGCCATGAGAGCAAAGTAATAATAACACACTAATTATAAAATTAACGAGAGATCAATTGCACCATTAATTCATTAATTTATTCAATAACTATTAGTAATATTATAGTATATAAATATATAATTATCGTATCGATCTCTATAATTATAGGTTGTTTCCATACATCTTTTATTTATTTTAGTATTTAAGAGTGTTTTAATTTAATTTTTTTTTTATAATCGTATATATTATAATTATATATGATTATTTGTAAATGACAAAAATAAAGTATAAATATTTTATTTCACGCATGACTAATTTTTTTATACACTGTATTTACTTAAATTTTGACAATGGTAATGTGGCAAAAATGATGACACTAGGCAAAAATGATAAAGTATGTGTAAAGTCATAACCGGTGAAAAAGAAGTCTAACGGTTACCTTTCCTCCTAATTTAAGTAAAGGTGACTATTCTCAGGGGAAGTTGGACTATAGCACCCTCACATGTACATGTGAGATAAATGATCATCACACACTTAAAAAAGTCAAACCAGTCTAAGAGTATATACTATATACTACTACATCTACCTCAAATATAACAATTCACTCAAAAGATGATGGGATTAGTCTAGGGGTGTACACCCTTAAATCCCCACACTTCTCATGGTCCAAGCAACACATTCTATCCACATAAAACATGATTGGTATATAATGCATCTTCATATCGTCAAGACTACACAACGTCAAATATCAAGTGGAAGGGGTCTCGGAGGTACTCCTTGAGGTGGCAACTATCACCTCCTACGGAATGAGTTCGGGAGTGTCACCCCAAAGTAGTGGCTGCTACGCCAATAGAGAGATAAACGGTCATGCCACTTAAATATTTATGCCGTAAATTACACTTTTTTTAAGAGAAATGAAAGAATCAATTATTTTATCAAATTTCTATTATGGTTAAACGTTGGGGCTTTTTCATTTAAAAATGAAAAAAAAATAACAAATACATTATATATGATAAATTTTAAAAAATTGGCTAAATATATACATGATCGATTTAGTAAAAAATTATAAAAATAAAATCAAAATAAATATAAAATAATATGAGAAAAAAATAATATTATTTAAATTTATTTTTTTAATAATAAGTGTACTATCATTTTATCAAAGTAGAAATAAAATTTTCCAAAACAAAATATCACTAAAATAAGTTAAAAGACTTTAACATCATAATAATTCAACTAGCACTGTGACGTGTACATACGTGTACTGTACACGTCACACAATTATTACATATTCAAACCATCTCATATATAAATTTATTTTTTAAAAAATATTATTAATTTTATGAAGAAAAAAATATATATTTTTTAAAAAATATATATTTCTTTTAAACTTATACCTTAAAAATATAAAATTAAAAATTCTCATTAACTGAAGTTTCAAACTTGGTGTTGCTATTTTATGTATATATATATTTATTTATTTTTTACTGAAGATATTAATTATCATAATTGGAAGCCCTAAAATTCCACCAAATCTTTGGAATAGCAATAAACGATAAGGCATAACATAAAAATATCTCTAGGTAGTGGCATAACGACAAGACTACACACTAAGCTCACTGTGTTATACATATATATATATCGAATATATATATATAATAGGCTTAATATTATTAATTAATTAATTATAAATCTCTACAAAAATAAAACCAACCAACCAATTAAATAAAACACAACCATCTTAAACTTTTAGTTTAATTAGATGGATCTCCACTAGTTCCAAAATAAAGCAAGTGTTTGGTTTGATATGAACCCTTCTTTTTTTTCTTCTTCTTATATTTATTATTATTATTATTTGAAAAAAGTGCATTATTAAAAGCCCACAAACTATAAAAAAATCATTAATTCAATATTGAAAGAAATAAAATATAAAATTATTGGGCTCTTGGTTAGCTCTAGACGCAGATGTAGCTCCGTCTTGAAAGAATATATAATATTATTGGAAAAACACAAATTATATATATATATATAAGAATATGCTTTTTTGAAATGTTTTTACTTATATATATTTGTATATAAAGTTAATACTATTTTAGAGGATGTATGTTTTATAAAATTTATTTATTGAATTTTTGTTTTGTTAAATTACAGAATGAATATTTTTTTAAAACAGGACAAATAAAAATAAAATTTTGAGTTTATTTTTTGATAATTTTTTTTTTAATATAGCCAACTTAAATATAATTTTTAATACGCATAGACATAAAAAAAAAATATAATTATTTTTTTTATTTTTTATATAGTACTATTTAAAAAATACATATCTAATTTATTATTTGAGAAAATAAATTAATCTAAACAATATTTACCCTTTATTAAAAAAAAATATATATTTACCCTAATATATATAGGTGCACGTGATGGTGATGATGAGTATATATTGAGTTGTGTACGTAGTAGACCCCATGCATGCATATATGTTAAATATTAGTGATTTTGTGGTGTTTTCAGTCCACGTGCATGTCACGTGCTCTTAACTTTTAGCTAATGTTAAGTGATTATCGTATTTATTAGTATGGTCGGATGATCGGATATATGATGAGTTTGCTTAGCTTGAATTGAAAAGACTATTAAATATATATCATATCATGAAGAACACATAATATATATAAGATAAGAAATAATAATTAATATGGATATTAATTATGAGTAATCACCATCACGTACAGGTGGGGAAAATCAATATTAGTATACTATAGTGCATGTTATTTTCATCAAGATACGATCCATCCAATATATATATTTATTAATATACATGTACTTTCCTTTATTATTGCTAATTAATCAAATTAATTACGTACTTGTGTATATATAATTACATATTTATATATGTAATGTATTGTCATCATCATAAATATATATATATTTATATACTAGGTAGGAGTTACGTGCCGAGGCACGTAAATATTAGTTTTAGGTAAAGTTTAGTTTTTTTTTTTATTTCTTCTTATTTAGATTGTATGTGAAGGTATGATCATACGAATGATTTGTTTTATCAAATTAATATTTGTGCTATTATAATTAGTTGGTAAAATATAATTAGGTATATATAAATCATAATAAAATAATACTTATTATTTACTTTTAAAAAACTGGGTATATGAAATACTTGCCTACACTACTCCATGTAAATCCATAAATAACAAGTTAAGAGAAAGAAAAAAAAGCTGGGCACCAAGAAAAGTCTTAACACTAAATAAAATAAAATTACTGTAAAAAAAAAAAAAAAAAAAAAAGGTAACTTCTGCCTAATCTTCCATTGGTTCAACTGCTTGAATGGTAAACTGATTGTACTTTGAACTCATTGTTCGGTTTGCATCTACGTACAACTGAATTCTCCATTTTTTGGCTGATAATTGCTTTGTAGTTTTTTGGACAAACAACTTATGTTTCTGTAAAAAAAATGTAGTTATAAGTTTTAATGTATTTCTATGTACGAAAAATGTACAAATTTTACATATTTATTTTTTTATAGTTACCTCGTCCGAATATGATCTTAATTGAATTGCAGTACATGAGAATATGTTTTCTGCAACATCAGCGAACATCACAGCATCTAGCAACTCTATACCATCGTCGAGTTGTACATATGTCCTTCCACTAATAATTTATACAGAATATGTAACAGTTAGTATGAATATGCAAGAAGTTCAAATATTAATTTAGTTATAATGTGCTTACCGTGGTGTAGGAAGACATCTTTTTCTACATTTTGGATTTTCACAATCTGTTTCTTCGTTGTCGTTGTAGAACATAAATTTCTTATTATAAAAATCACACGACATGTAATAAAAATCTTGGTTGATATTTTTTAATATGATTTCAGCTTCAATCCAATAATATGCTTCCTGCAAACAAAAAAAAAACTAATAGAATTCAATATTATATTAAGTACAAAAAAATTAATGATTTTTAATTAATTTTTTGTGTATATTAATTACAAAAAAAAAAATCAATAATTTTTAATTAATTCAATATTATTAAGCTCTTAAAACACCACTTTAATTGCTCAATAAAGAAGGAAATAAATATAAATATATACACACAGTGATTATTCAAGATCTGACATACAAAGGTCTCAATTCTTGAATTTTTCCAATGCCAACCTTATCGTATATTCTTTAGATTTCTTAATTAAAAGATTATCTTAAAGTCAACTCCTTAATTGGGTGTCATTAAATCACCATTCAAAACACCTATAGCAATATGAATATCATTTTTTTTTTTTCAATTCATCACAGTAAATACATTAATAAATATAAATTAATATGAGTAAAAAAATACCTGATATTCAAATGGAGAGTACGACACAAATAATCTAAACCGACAATAAATGGCAGCAACCTACAAGAAGAACAACATTGTAAATAAAAAATGACAATGACCATACAAACGCTCCACATCCAATTCCATTCAAAATGTATATTTATTTAATACAAAAAATAAATTCCAATTCAAATTGCATAGACTTCTCAAACACCAAAGAAATAAAAAAGCCAATAGGACTTAGGAAATAGTAAAACATCTAAAGAACATCATTGATTGCATTAAGAAAAAATAGAAAATAGTAATGTAGTACACAGTAATAAAATAGAAAATAATAATTTGAAATGTTAGTATAGATAGACAAGGATATATACCAAGCTTTGTCTTCAAATAAGAGCTTTGCTGAGGAAGAAGGATGGCCAAGTGTGTAACAATAGGATTGCAGACTTAACTGAGAAATAACAGAAGTTTACTTGTGTTAACTGATAAAGGCAAAAACAAATAAGAATGCGTATAAAAGCTTGTACGTATAAAACTGCTGTTTCAAAAAAAAAATAATAATTTAAATATAATTCAAATAACTTTTAAATAGAAAACAAATGTATATTTATTTAATACAAAAAATAAATTCTAATTCAAATTCATATTTAAACAAAAACAGAAAAACAGAAAAATCTATCTACTCCGAAACCACCTCCAGAAGCTCCTGTTGGGCGAGCAGTTCCACATCGATTGCAAACACCACGAAACGCAAAGTTCACATTGGAACAACTACTACAATAACCAAGCATGGGAAGTTTCAGTGATGAAAATTAAGCTTAAATATGCAACAAATTACGAAAGGAGCAGGAATGAGCAGCTCACCAATATCACATCACAGACCTTGTATTTGGGCACATCCAATCTCCATCTTGTTAAACCACTCAACGGCAGCAATAGCAGCATGTGGATCCTCATAAGTAACAGTAGCATCTCCTTTTGGTTCATTTGTCACCTTATCTCGATAAAACCATATTTTTGGTCTACCAATCTGCTTGTCTTTCTGTAAAGTACCAACAGTAAAAAAAAGAAACATTAAAGAAGAACAAATGTACTAAACAAAACACAAAGCACAAAACACAAATCAAAATAAGTCAGAACTTGTTGCTGAGTTGAGTATCAAATTAAATTCCATACCACAAAGTTATCTTCCGAGGTCAGGGATTGCATAGTATCTCCACCCTCTTTAACATGAAAATATATATCTGCAATGCACTATAACACATTAACATAAAGATTATGTAAAACTCAAAAATAAAGATTATGTAAAACTCTTTCAAATTATTATGGTGAAGAATCACATAACACAAAAAAACTAATGATGAAAACTGGAGGAACTTCAAATAAGAATATTGCACTCATCAATGACCATAAACTTGTATAGCTAACTTTTATAATAGCTAATCATATATCATAAAACTATGCCTAAGTATCTCCTCTGTCATTAAAATCAAGCCAAAAAAAGTTTTTTACTTTCTAGACAAATTACAATTCAGATTCAACGTGAATACAGTAAACACCTTAACAAAGATAGTACCAGTCTTTTATCTTGTAAGCTCTTTCCAGGCGCTCTTTCTTAACACGAGTCAAAACTTCTCCTATGTGTTCTAAAGCATCTTCCAAGTTTGTGACACGAACCTGACAATAAAGTATTAGCATAATCTCTCTCGTGATGTATTACATGACAAACATACAGCAATAAAATCTACGGAAGATTTATGTATATCCAATAAAGAAGAAGTACTAAGAAAAATAAAAACAGCAACTTACCACTCCCTTCAACACAATATCTGTTTCGGTGTCATGGTTGTTTTGATAAACAACTCCAGGACAGTCAATTAAGAAAATCCTCTTTGTAAGTGTGATAGATTGCCATACTTTAGTTTCCCCAGGGATAGGAGCAACCTTGCAAACCTGTGATAAAATAAAACATAAATAAGTTAACCAATTAAGAAATAAACTACATAAATTACAATCCCATGACTATCGAAAATCAGAAGAAAAATATATATAAAGGAAAAAAAAAAAGTTTAAAGAGGCAACCGAGTATAATACTTCGAAGTACAGTCAAAGCATTACAAATATATTATTTACAAGGTTGAATATGTGCATCAAAATATCCGAACTCAATGTCAACACTACTCAACATCTCTCAAACAAAATATCATACATGTTTTTTTAACATCAAAAGTAAAGCCTAAAATCTATAATTAGAAAAAGCATGGACATACACCTTAACACCTTAAAAGATGAATTTCCTTAATTGCAAGGAAAGGAACTGATACATCGTTTGATAACAAAAATAACCATGAAATATTTTCCAAGACCACAACAAATGTTTTCATTTTATATATTTTTAAAAATAAGAAGTAATAAATGTTATTATATAAAGAACACAAGAACCATATATGGTCCAACATATTTAGTTCTTTTAGGACACTATTTGACATTCAATGTAGGATTGAACCAGAAGCATCAAAAGAGATCAAGATTATTACAGTTTTTGTTCGCAATGTGTTGATAACTGATGACTTCCCAACATTGAAATATCCCACAAATCCCACAGAAATTGCTTGCTTGTCACTCTTCAAGCAAGCAAATTGTCTCAAAACTGAGAGAAGAGAACCCTTCAAAAACAAAATTAAAACTAAAATTAGGTGACGATAATATGAATTATGGTGAAGAATCAAGCCAACTCAAGGCTACCATGCCCAAATTTAAAACAACAGTCATTAGTACTAATAAAACAAACTCAAAAGACTTCACTTACTTCCATGTTCATCAGTTACATAAGGCAACTCTGGCCAGAACATACTCTCACTTATTTCATCATTCATCAAATTTGAAAACATAAGTGTTGCCTTGCTGTTTACCTGAACAATCAAACTACGAGCAATATTAACTATGCAAAATCTGATAGCATCGTATTTAATAATACCGCGAAGAAACTTCGAAAGGAATCTCCTGAATTTATTACTTCCCAAAAGTTTATTTAAACATGTGAGAAGTGAAAACGGAAAGACGGAGGTAAAGTTTAACATGATTAAACGAGATTGAAATATAAATACTGGTTATGCAAACATACACAGACCCATTTGAGAGGACTCCTTTTCCTGCATGGTTTAGCCATTGGTCTCCACCTTCATACCAAGTCCCAACACTGTAAAACGATACACTTATTCATTCCCAAAATACATAATTTAAAAGAACAAAAAAAAAAAAAGAACATTGAACGAAACCTAATTCATAGCCATCACAACAATCCATTAAAAATTAAGTAAATAAAATACTATAATTCAAACGTACACAATCCTAGATAAGCTACGTAATCAAACCTAATCACTAATAAATTAAAGACCAAAGTAGCAACCCCAGAAAATAAAATTTGGGGGAAATTAATAAAAAAGCTAAATTGATTAAAATAGATTCGTTCCTCAATGCAAAAAACAACATTGCTCTCTCTATCTCTCTCGTGATAGTGAGCAGGTAGGAATTTGAATTGATAAATTGAAAAGTGAAGGGAATCAAAAGAGAAGAGTAATGTACCATAAACGATCTTGTCCAATGTAAGCTTATATTACGATCTTCTGTGATGGATTCAAAGATTAATCTCAGAACAAAATTCTTCCCTTAAGAACTCTGAAAAGATTAATTTTTCCTCTAAGTTCCATCAGGCAAATTGCGAACATACACAGACCCATTTGAGAGGACTCCTTTTCCTGCATGGTTAGCCATTGGTCTCCACCTTCATACCAAGTACCAACACTGTAAAACGATACACTTATTCATTCTCAAAATACATAATTTAAAATAACAAAAAAAAAAAACATCGAGCGATGATATGCAGGATATTCTTCAGTCGTCGACTCCAACTGAGAGTGAGAAAATGATTAAACGAAAAGACCAGGATGAAGTTCTTGGGCGAGGCATCTGGAGGCAGCAGAAGAAGAAAGATGATATGCAGACTATTCTTCAATCGTCGACTCCAATTGAGAGTGAGAAAACGATTCAACGAAAAGGAAAATTTAAAAGGAAAGGAAAGATAACGGCGTAAAGTTTGAAAAAAATGCTGGATGGTTCTTTTTTGGGGTTAAATTTAACAGAATATTCTTTTATTTGTAAAGTATATTCTGTTAAACCAAGAATTGTCGTTAGATAGGTACTTTTAATATATAAAGATATATATGCTGCCACTCCCTTAATTATGAACTTTATGCATGGTCATTAATTGTGACAAATATTTCGTGATATAAATATAGTTGATGTAATATACGTATATATATATTAGACACATATTCACATAACAAAAATAAAATATGCTTCCTAAACTAATATTCGTTATATATCAGCAAGTGTATATATATATATAGATATATATTTATAACAAGAGTTCATTCACTAAATATTGTTGAGAAATAGAAATTCATGGTATCTGGTGTAGACCTTTGGTAATGTAGTGTGCTCCTTCATACTGTCGATTACAGCCCTCTCTATGGACAGATGTCATTCCTCTGTTGTGGTCCAAGAATCTTGGACTAATGATTACACCTTTTTCAATTCTGTTAGGATATTCTCTCCTATGTAATCTTCATTGGAAATTGGCATTGCCACCTGTATAGAGCCGTTGCTCTACTCATCTCTTTTGTAACAACCTTCACTTAATATAAATACTGCACTCTGGCTCATGGTTGAAATGGGCTGAGAAAACATTTTCCATATTGATTCTAAAATCAAACTTGGTATCAGAGCCATTCTTTGACCTCTGTCAATGGCTACTCCTCAAGAACAGCAAATCAACGAAGGAGGGTCACAGACTCCCTCTGCTGTAAGCACCAACAGAAATGGTGCAGCTCCGTCCCAGCTTCCCAACACCTTCTCTCAGCCACCTACAACACTTAACCAACCCTTTTCATTAAAACTCGACAGAAATAATTTCACCTTGTGGAAAACCATGGTATCCACCATTGTCCGAGGGCATAGACTCCATGAATACCTTAATGGCACTAAAATGTGTCCACCAGAATTTGTACCAGTCGTTGGTGAAGCTAAGTATGAAGGGGAGCTCGAAACGAATCCAGAGTATGAACAATGGATAATCAACGACCAACTCCTCATGGGGTGGCTGTATAGTTCGATGACTGAAGGAATTGCTACAGAAGTTATGGGTTCTACTTCTGCAGCTGGTCTCTGGAGAGCTTTGGAAAGCCTATATGGTGCCTATTCCAAGTCGAAAATGGATGACACCAGGACTCTAATCCAGACAGTACGCAAAGGATCTACACCAATGGGTGAGTACCTTCGACAAAAGAAAAACTGGTCTGACATACTTGCTCTTGCAGGTGACCCGTACCCTGAAGCGCATTTGGTTGCTAACGTTCTGTCTGGACTTGACGCTGAGTATCTCTCTATCGTGGTTCAAATCGAAGGAAGGTCAAGCACATCATGGCAAGAGCTTCAAGATATTCTCTTGAGCTTTGATAGCAAAATTGAGAGGTTACAAACTCTCACCATCAATGGCAAAACCAGCAATTCCACAACTCCTCAGGCAAATGTTGCTGCTAAAAACAACCATGGATCCAGTTCCATGGGTCGAGGGCGTGGTGCTAACAATCACAGTAATCACAATCAATTTTCTGGAAGTGGAGGTCGATTCTCTGGGAATCGTGGAAGCTCTGGCAGGTTTCGAGGAAGAGGCCGTGCCAATACAACTCGACCAACTTGCCAAGTTTGTGGCAAATATGGCCATTCTGCAGCAATTTGCTACAATCGGTTCGATGAAAACTTCATGGGAACTGACCCTAATCAATCAAATGGAGGAAACAAATCATCACAGAACAACCACAATGCTTTTGTTGCAAGTCCTGAAGTTTTGGAGAGCGATGTTTGGTTTGCTGACAGTGGAGCCAGCAACCACATCACCTCAGATAGTTCCTCACTAAACCAGAAGCAGCCATATGGTGGTAAGGAAACAGTTGTTGTAGGTGATGGATCTAAACTCACTATATCTCACATTGGTAGTGGTGTTTTGGACACAAATGATGGCAAACATCTATTATTAAAAGAAATGTTACTTGTTCCTCAAATAGCTAAAAATTTGATTAGTGTTTCGAAACTTACCAGTGATAACAATGTCCTAATTGAGTTTCATTCTAATGTTTGTTTGGTGAAGGACAAAACAACTCAGAAGGTGGTGCTTCAAGGAGTGCTTAGAGATGGATTGTACAGACTGGAAACACCCCTTCATCATCACTCTACCACAGGTTCAACTCATACAAAGTCCACAAATAAAAACCAGTCTGTGTCAACCTGTTTTCCTGCATGTTTTTCTGCTGAATCTAGTGTAAACCAGTGTGAAACTAATGAAAATCGTGTGTCTAGAATAGATGTTTGGCACAGACGTTTAGGCCATCCATCACCCAGGATTTTAAATCTTGTTCTAGAGTCCACTAATGTAAGAAAATTAAGAAATGAAATGCCAACTTTCTGTGATGCATGTCAATATGGGAAGTCCCATGCTCTCCCACATAAGCTGTCATCTAATCGTGCAAAGACTGTCCTTGAACTTGTGCATACTGACTTGTGGGGGCCTGCCCCCATTGCATCTAATATAAATCATAGATACTACATACATTTCCTGGATGACCATAGCAGATTTGCTTGGTGGTATCCTCTTAAAGCCAAGTCCGAAGCATTAAATGCGTTCATACAGTTTAAAAACTTTGTGGAAAACAAGTTTGATAAGAAAATTAAAAGTTTGAGAACAGACTGGGGAGGTGAATACCAACCCTTTACTGCTCTAGTGCATCAACATGGAATTGAATTCCAACATCCGTGTCCCCATGATTCAGCTCAAAATGGCCGTGCTGAGCGCAAACATAGGCACATTGTCGAAATGGGCCTTACTTTGCTTGCTCAAGCACAAATGCCACTCAAATATTGGAGTGATGCATTTGACACTGCTGTATATCTGATAAACCAACTTCCCACTCCTATCCTTGGCCACAAATCACCTTATGAAATCTTGTTTAGCCATAAACCCGATTATGCTTTTCTCAAGACTTTTGGCACAACATGTTTCCCTTGCATACGCCCTTACCAAACTCACAAATTTCAGTTTCATTCTCTGAAATGTGTGAACTTGGGGTATAGCAATGCTCACAAAGGCTACAAGTGCCTCACTCCCACTGGTCGCATTTACATTTCTCGCAATGTTGTGTTCAATGAACTTGAGTTTCCCTTTAAAAAGGGATTTCTCAATAATTACCACACACCACAATCTGTCATTGTGCACAGTTCTTCCTAGTCTAGTCTTCCAGTCCTTACATTTGACAATGTCCATGCTCCAAATTCTGGTTCTGTCAATCCTTCTGCTGAAGCCTCCTCTGATGCATCACCAACGTCACCTCAGGTGCATTCTCCTTCACTAGACATGCATTTCACTGAAAATAGTCCAGTTTCTGATCATGCAGGGGAGGATTATCGTGATTATGGTGCTGCTTTTGATGATCATTTTGGTTCTAGTCCAACCAATGAATTTGTCATCGAACCTGTTCACAATTCTTCCCCTACACCAGCCACTGATTTCACTCATACAGATACTGAACCCGATTTGGAGTCTCAACCAACTCTAGCAACAGCCTTACAACCAACTCATCCTATGGTGACTCGAGGAAGAGCTGGTATATTTAAGCCAAGAACATATCTCACCACATCCAAAAATTCACCATTTACACTCACAGAACCAGATACTGTTGAACAAGCCCTCAAACACCCTGGCTGGAAAGGTGCAATGGACACAGAGGTAATTGCCCTTAAGAAAAATCGTACCTGGGTTTTGGTACCTCCTGCTGCCCATCAAAACTTAATAGGGAACAAGTGGATATTCAAAATCAAACTGAGAGCTGATGGTACGATTGAAAGACTAAAGGCAAGACTAGTTGCAAAGGGTTTTCATCAAAGACCAGGGATTGATTATGGTGAGACTTTTAGCCCTGTGATAAAAGCCTCAACTGTGAGAATTGTTCTCACAATTGTTGTTTCAAGAGGCTGGGATATCAGACAATTGGACATTAATAATGCCTTCCTAAATGGCACCTTGGAAGAGGAAGTCTTCATGGTTCAACCTCAAGGTTTTGAAGAAGAAGGGAAAGAAAATTGGGTGTGCAATCTCAACAAATCTCTCTATGGCTTAAAGCAAGCCCCTAGAGCATGGTTTGACAAGCTCAAGAACACACTCATTCAATGGAAATTTCAGAATTCCAAGGCCGACACTTCATTGTTCTTTTACAAAGATGAGAAAACTGTTATTCTTGTACTTATCTATGTCGATGACATAGTAGTGACTGGGAGTGATCCAAAACTCGTGTCCAACTTCATTTGCAAATTGAACAAGCTGTTTGCATTGAAGGATCTTGGACCTTTGCATTTCTTCCTTGGAATAGAAGTTTTCAGAGACATTACTGGGTTATATTTGACACAGACAAAGTATATCGAAGATATACTTAAGAAAGTTAACATGAGCAACCTCAAGTCGTGTCCCACTCCAATCACTGCTGGCAAAACTCTGTCGATAAATGATGGAGAACTCATGCAAAATCCCTCGATTTACAGAAGCATAATTGGGTCTCTTCAGTATCTCTGCCATACAAGACCTGACATAGCCTACACTGTCAATAAGCTAAGTCAGTTCTTACAAAGTCCCACTGTTGTTCATTGGAATGCTGTTAAAAGGGTGCTAAGATATCTGCAGGGAACTAAGACACTTGGACTACATATCAGTTGCAGCAATAAACTTAGTATAACTGGATTCTCTGATGCCGATTGGGCATCATGTCCTGATGACAGACGCTCAGTTGCAGGGTACTGTGTATATTTGGGTGAAACCTTAATCTCTTGGTCCTCTAAAAAGCAGGCTGTAGTGTCCAGATCAAGCACGGAGTCAGAGTACAGGGCACTAGCACATGTTGCAGCTGAGATCTCTTGGGTAGAATCACTGCTGAAAGAACTCAAATTCCCTCTGTTACTGCCCTCTATCACTTGGTGTGATAACATTAGTGCAAGTGCTTTAGCATCCAATCCGGTCTTCCATGCTAGGACAAAGCATATTGAAATTGATGCTCATTACGTTCGAGACAAAGTGCTACAAAAACAATTGGAAGTCAGGTATATACCCTCACACGATCAGATTGCTGACTTGTTCACCAAAGGACTACCCAATTCCAGATTTTCATTTCTTGTGGACAAACTTGGAGTGAAGATCTCACCCTTTCGTTTGAGGGGAGGTGTTGAGAAATAGAAATTCATGGTATCTGGTGTAGACCTTTGGTAATGTAGTGTGCTCCTTCATACTGTCGATTACAGCCCTCTCTATGGACAGATGTCATTCCTCTGTTGTGGTCCAAGAATCTTGGACTAACGATTACACCTTTTTCAATTCTGTTAGGATATTCTCTCCTATGTAATCTTCATTGGAAATTGGCATTGCCACCTGTATAGAGCTGTTGCTCTACTCATCTCTTTTGTAACAACCTTCACTTAATATAAATACTGCACTCTGGCTCATGGTTGAAATGGGCGGAGAAAACATTTTCCATATTGATTCTAAAATCAAACTAATATGAGTCATGTACGTTTTTTTGTTTTTAATAAAATCATACTAAATATAGTATATTTATTCCATTATTAAAATTTTAACATGAGATTATAGCTTATATTGTCTATAAATTCAAGAAGGAGAATTTACGCATGCAAACTTATTATTTTAAATAATTATATGCATATAATATTTATAGAGTTCCTTTTATATATGGACGTTTGGTATAAGGTGTTCAATATAATTTAATTATAGGGTATATATATTATGAAAGAGAATATAATTATAGAAGAATATATAAACTGTGTTTGGTTATGTTGAGTAATATGTAATCATATTCCTATTAATTAAATTACATTATTTGGTTGAGTACATCAATCTTATATATTATTTTAAAAATTAAAATAAAAATATTTTTTTATTATATTGATTTAATGTTAATTATATACAAAATAAAATAATTATTTATCAATTAGTAAATATTAAATTTTATTGTATTTTTTATTAATTAAAGGAATATTTTTATATATTTTATCACTAAATTATTTATTTTTATTTGCTATGTCATTTATGTACACCATTCGCATAAAATTTATATATAATGAATATACATATGTTGTAGCTAATAACATAAAAATAACTCAGTTGAAAAAAACCGATCTCACAAACTAAATATATATCGTAATATTTTGTTTATATATAATAAATGATAATATTATTGGTATTTAATATAATGGAAAATAATAATTTAATCCTACTATTTTTTAAAGTATCAACATTACTATTTTCAAGAGTAGTTATATTACTAGGGGAATAATATTCAAAGGCTAAACTTTCAAAACATATTTTACATTACCATTCCTTTATTAGCATTAACTCATTCCAAACACCCCGTTATATTGTAATGAGATTATATATATATATGCTTTTTTGAATTAGTGGACGAATGAATGCGCTTTTGAATATATACAGTATAATAAGTGCTATTATATTCTTATATATATTATATATAATATAGTACTACTATTTATATAGTCCATTACATGCATATGGTAGTCTATTTTTATAGATATTATTTATATGGACACCTGTCAAGATTTTCATTTGAACATTTCAAAGAAAGCAAAGCCAATATTTCTTTGAACTTATCCACACTTTCAATAATCCACTCTTCTATATATATATACTAGGTTATGTGCCAAGCCACGTAGTGTTAGTTTTATTTAATATTTTAGTTTTTTATTTTAATTAATAATTAAAATAGTATAATTATTTGAACGATTTGTTTTATAAAAATAAAATATGTATTAGTATATTTAGTAAGTAAAACATAGTTGTGTTATAATAATGTATGTTATTAATAGTAAAATGTACATTAATCTTCTAATTGAAAAAAGTTCTATTATCTCATATCATATCTAATAATAATTACACAACTATATATTTATAGACTTTCACACTCTTTGCAAATTACTAATAAGCACCAATAATATTTTCATATTCTAATATTTTTTAACTTTCTCCTCTTGGTGGTAAAATTAAAAATAAAACTAAAAATAAGCACAAACATATAAGGTAAATACTAATTACAGCCCATTTCATCTTTTTTTTTATTTATTAATATTCTCCCAAGATAGGTTTGTTAGAGAGATATGTGGAGATGATTTTTTTAATTTTAAAAGAGATTATTAATATTTAAAAGATTGTTTATTTAAAAGATTGTTTAATTTTTTGGGTTTAATTATTGGGTTTATTTTTTAACGGGAGATCAAACTAATCGTTAAATTTAACAGAATATTCTTTTATTTTTAAGTATATTCTGTTAAACCAAAAATGTTAAACCAAGAAATGCCGTTAAATAGACACTTTTAATATATAAAGATATATATATCATTAAGTGGTCCATTAAATCTTCTTTTACTTAGTTCATATATATGTGAACTACGTACGTACAGGCCATAACCATATATATATATATATTGTTATAGATATATAATATGGTTTCATTACATATATATATAGACACAAATATAAAGAGATTATACGATTTTATATAATAAGTTAATATGTTCTATGCATGGAATATATATACAAACTTAATTTTTGTGACTATGTATATATTAATTAAGGAATAATATATAATTAATTATTTAATAATGAAATATTAATATTGTTAATTATTTGCGTTAATATCGGCAGTATTACTAGCTATAGTACTATAAGTAGTACTCTTACGTACTATTAAGTAGTACTTATAAATGTCCCATATGCATATATTAAAAATTTATAATCCTATAAATTAATTTAATATCGTACCATAGATATTAACTTATATATATATATATATAAGATTGCCACGATAATTAGCTTTAATAGATCATAATATTTTGATTAATTAATATAAATAGGAGAGATCATACATGATTATGATTAATAATATAATATAAAGCGTCTATATTGATAAACAAAAGGAGAGAAGGATATTACAATAATAAATTTATCACATGTGATACATATACATAATATACATATGTATATATATAGCACATACAATTCTACCAAGCTATAGCTTTTGTATAATTTAGTCAATATTATATATTCCATAAGTTGTTATATATATATATATAGTTTGGTAACTTAATTAAAATGGTATAGAATTATTACTATATAGTATGACAATATTTTATTAGAGTAAATATTATTTTGGACCCTCTGTTTTACAAAAGTTACTAATTGGACTTTGTGTTTTGTTAAATAACAAAATGGACTCTGTATTTTCTAAAATAGTACAAATAGGACCCTGAATTAATTTTTTGTCAAAATAAAGTTTAATTATAATCCGATCTAAAAGTGCTATGACAAAACTGTTTATATTTTTTTGTATCTGTTCGTATTAAGCATTGTCTTCAAATTGTTGTATTAAAAAAAAAGTTGTCAAAAATTAAGCTCAGGGTCTTATTTTTACTATTTTAAAAAATATAGGGTCCATTTTGTCATTTAACAAAACACAGAGTCCAATCTGTAACTTTTGCAAAACACAAGGTCCAAAATGGTATTTAGCCATAAACGTTATATAATATAATATATAGCAACCACATTGATAAGAAAGAAAAGAAGAAAAATTACTACTCATTTCACCAAATATATTATTGTCACACGTTAATATAGTACGTACTATAGGTACTTATAATACGTATGTATACTTCTCACACATACATATATATTTCATATATAAAATACATATATATATATATACTGTATTTACAGTTTTTGTTTCTCTTTTATTAGGTCATCATCTCTCTTGTTATTTATTACTAGACCACCCTAGTATAACTTAAGTTTTGGCTTCATTATTATTGTTAATTAATTTCTCCTTACACAAACTTTCACACCCAAAGGCTTTGCCATTTCACACGAAAGTTTCAACACTTCAGAAAGATCCACCGGGTTAAGATCCGACCCGGTCCACTTGAATTCATGGAGCAGTGTACCCACCCAAAAAGTCACTGTTGTCAGGCCCAATGCCTTTCCCGGGCATGTCCTCCGACCCGACCCGAATGGAGCCAGTGCTAGATTTGAACCCATTATTGAGAAATCCACGTCATTTTCCTGATGACGTGTCAAAAATCTATCTGGGTCAAACTTTAATGGGTCGGACCAAACATCTGGATCTCTAGTTATGGCCCACATGTTGACCATGGCTGTGGTCCCACCAGGCACGTGAAATCCATCAACTATAGTGTCTGTGATTGCTAAACGGGCCCACGATAAAAGTGGGCCCGGTGGGTGTAGCCTTAATACTTCCTTAATCACCGCAGATAAGTAAATCAATGATGTAATATCTGATTCTTTCAACGGTCTTGATCTTCCCACAACTCGATCAAGCTCTTCTTGTACCTTTGATTGAATATCAGGGTGGAGTACCATTCTCGCAAGTATCCACTCTATTAAAACTGCCACTGTATCGGTTCCTCTAAATATCATTTCCTGTTCAATAAATAATTAAAATTAGTCAATAAAAATAAAAATATATAATTAATTTCATAAATTAGTCTCTATCAAAATATATTTTATTCGCTCATAAATATAAGTGCTAATTATAATATTCTATTACGATTTTTTAGTAATTTTTATGTCTGAAATTATATGTTGGAATATTTTTTTAAAATATTTTTTATAACGGTATTCGGTTATAGTTACAGTATTATTTCTGTAAATTTTTGAATAGTTTACAATCCAGAAAATAGAATTTTTGATATTCTAATTTAGCACGTTCGTTCAAAAAACTTCAAAGGTAACTATTCGAAATTTTTTAAAAATTTACAAAAATAATATTATAAGCATAACAAACATGTAGAAATTAACTAAAAAAAAATTGTAATAAAAGAGTGATAATAGCACTCTAGTTTTAAAAATGAAACACTTTACCATCATGATTAAATTTTGGAGCCACGTGGTACTATATTACTGGTTAGAAAGTACTCATTAAAAATATCAAACTAATTATTATTAATTAGTATTTTAATTTATTATGTCAATTTTCATATATAATTAAGAAAAAACACTATAAAGACAATAAGAGAAATATTATTGCTTACCCAAAGAACAGCAATCATGTCAGAGTCTGACAATTTATCTTGACCATTAAGAGATAGAAGAACATCAACAAAGTCATAAGTACTTCTATTTGATTTATTATTGGCTCTATGCTCATCAATAATTCGGGTCACAAACCGGTTCACTTTCGGAACCAATTCAAAACACCTGACCCGAATTCTCTGAAAGTCAAACGAACTAACCCAAGAAAGATGGTCAGACCAATTAAGCTTACCCAAAAGCTCATAGCCTTCATCCACAAGCCCACCAAGCTCCTCACTCTCCTCATTCTGGGCCGAGCCCAAATCATATTCGCGCCCAAAAACCGAGCCCATCATGTTATGAAGCGAGGCCCGTTTAAATATATCACGAACGACACAAACTCCCTCGTCGTTTCTTAAACTCTTATTATAAATGGCATCAACCATTTGAGAAGCGATTCCGTACCTCTGTTTCTCAGCGGCCGAGATTTGTTTCGGGCTGAACAGATGTACGGCCGAGATTCGTCGCAGTGTCCTCCAATAAACTCCATACGGGGCAAACCCGATAGCCCGATTAAACATTAAACCGTAAGCCGATTCCTTAACGGGTCGGTCGGCGAAAACCGAGCTGTTTAAAATCTCTTTAGCCACGTCAGGATTGCAAGTAACGATGACACGTGTCTCACCCATACTGTAAGCCATGAGCCGTTTCGCGCCGAGCCGTTCAGCAACAGCGGCTAGGTTGCGATGAGCTAAGTTAGCCATGAGATTGAGACTTCCTATTACTGCGAAACCTCGCGGACCAGGGATAGTAGTAGTAATTTTCTTAATGGGCTTTTGGGCTTTGTAATTATAACGGTATTTACCCCAAGCTGGGCCGCCGGGATGGGCCCAGTAGAAAACGGCGATTGATATCCAAATAATGAAAGTGAAGAAGAAGATGAGGAGGGTATTTTGGGAAGAGAAATTTGAGCATTTTGAAGCTAGAGCTAAAAACCAGAAGCTTTCGAATTTTGTTTCCATGGTGGAAAAAGGAACTGACTCACTTGAGTGAGCTCGTTTTAGAGAGATAGAAGAAGAAAGATTTTTTTTTTTGGTAGTAAGTAAAGAAGTGAAGGTTAGTTGGTTTATATAGAGAGAGAAAAGTACCGTTAAAAACACGTTTGCTGACGTTATAACGGTAACGTCAGTATTTAAGAGTTAAAAAGTAGAGCCGCCATCGTTAATTGACGGCGGGGTTATAATATGGGTTCTTAATTCTAATCATGTATATAATTACAATGAAAGGTCCAAATAAATTACATCATCTCGTTAATAACAAAGTTTGATTGTTTAATTTTTCTATTAATTAATTATGTAATTTTATTAATAACAATATGTTAAAATAGTTTACATAATTTAATTGAGATATTTCTATTTTATTGACTCAAATAATTTGTTGGTTAATTCACGTAAATAAAATTAAAATACTCAAAATTATGCTATAAAAATAAGATTAAAACATTCAAAAATTATGTTACAGAAATTAAATGGTAATAACAAAACACAACCTGAACTAAATTGCATTCATACCTAAGGAAAATTGGCGGGCTTTATTGGAGAAAAAAGACAACCTCCAATTAAAAATTTTGAAACAAGAAATTCTATTTTTTTTTTTTTTTTATAATTTAGTAATGTTTTAATTGTTTAATTTTATTTTGCTTTTCATGTGTGATGGTGATGTGGAAGATTGGGTATTGAGAATATGTGGCCAAGACCATATAAAACTTTGAGGGCTATGCTTAACAACTTAATTAATTTTACTACACTTAAATTTAAATGAAAATTTTGCAATAGGCACAGTTTATTATTATGTTTAACAACTAATTTTTTTATTATTATTTTAGTATGCTTTTGATAGATTTAAATGGTATTAATCCAATTCTCAAAATTTTATCATTTTAGTATATTTATTTGTAAAAAAGTTTTATTTGCATCAAAAAAGACACTTCATTCTAATATTTTTTAAATTTTATTCCTTCTCATATTTTTTAAAAAATACTTATATAATTAAAATAAAATTAAAATAGAAAATATATGAAATCTTATTAAATTTAAAATTAAAAATTATTTAAAACATATATGAAAATTAAAATAATTATAATATATACAAAATAATGTGTAAAACAAAATTTGAAAAAGAAATATTAAAAGTTGTGTTTTTTAAAATTGTTTTAAATTTATTTATTTTTTAATATTGAAGTGTATTTATAATTTTGTAAGTTACAAATAAAATTGACAAATGCATACTATTGAAAAGTATTTATATATGTAGTGACAAGTAAAGTAAATGATTTGTTTAGTTATAATTTGTAACAGTTTGTAGTTCCGTAATTTGTAATGAAAAATACTCGGTAAGCTATGTAATTTCATATCATATGGGAAAGATTAAGTGTGGCGATTGTGAGACTCTGTAGGTACGAGACTACACAATTGAAGATGACTTGTACATTTTGTTTTTGGTGGCCCACCACTTGAGAACTTCAAATTAATAATGTTTGACTTGGAGTAATCTTAGAATGAGTGACATCCTGAGAAGTTTTTTTATGAAATGTACGAGTGAGATCAAAGCACACTAGAAATACTTGTGTTCGTTTGCAGGATTAGTCGTCATTTCAAAATGTAAACCAGAGAGACATACTTGTATACAAGAGTCATGAGCACGTAAAAAAATACGACCAATGAAATCTTAAAGCGAAAGCGTTACATATATAACTCGCTGTCAATACAAATCTGAGTCTCCCTAAATGATGTGAACCAATAATAATAGAGATAACTAAAAATCTTATTAGCTTTCTTAATAATCTAACATTAGTATTACTTTTTATGAATAAAAATTCATCCAACATTATTTAATTACACCTAGAACAAAATGGTGGTTAGAAGATTGATCGTGATATGTTGACTAATAAATTAAATGTGACTATAATTGCCTATACAATTACCCACTATTTAATTTGTGGGACTATTCACATTTATTAAATTCATCCCTCAAATTTTGAGAGGGAAATTAATAAATTTAATTCAATTGTTTTAATATACTTTAAATTATAATACATGCATGATTTCCTAAAAAAAATAAAACAGAAAAAAAAAATTTACACTTTAAAATATATATTTTTTATATATATTTTGATAGAATTCTACACAGAAATTCTTATAGCAATTAACAGAGCAACCTAAATCGCAACTAAAATTTATATATCAATCCACATAAAAATTACTGAACCAAATTATAAATTAAAAAAAAAAATAAAAAATAATATATGGAGTAATTTAAAAAAAATATATATATTATAATGCATGATACTTAATAATAATATTGTATATGTGGAATGCTCTCATTGACCATATACTTTCTTTATTATTGTTACTTTAATTTATTCTCAAATGAATTTTCCATGAAATTGATAGAGTTGACAAAAAAATGTACATATACAAAAATATATATATATATATATATTTCAAGATCATATCATATAAACTTTTAATAGGTACAAATTTATTCATTTATAATTTTGTTACTTTGTATTTATATTTCAGTAATTTGCGGTATAAATAATTAAGTCGAATTTTCAGTTGCAAATAAATATAAGTTTAATTTTTTATTGTAATAATATCTAAATTATAATTTTGTAACTTCTGTAGGTATCTAGTTAAGTAAATTACCATGTGGTAATTCCTGATTGGTCAAAGTCATTAATTTTTTATTAATTATTTAAAAAAAATTAGTTCAAATATACCAATAAAAAAATGACACGTGAATTTAATGACTTAATATTTAACGGTTAGGTATCTACAGAGTTCTAGAAATATAACTTAAGTATTATTACCGCTAAAAATTAAACTTAAATATTTATTTTTTACTGAAAATTAAACTTAAATATTTATACCGTAAATTAATCTTATATTCTTAGCGTTTTGAATATTTTGTACAAAAATATTTTATTTTGTGTAGTTTCACATGTTTATATATTTTTCTTTGTTTATTTGTGTATTTCTTATGTAATTTTCTATTTTATATAATTAATATAATTACTGAATTTTTGTCTTAGATAAAAATATATGTTTTTGGCACAAAGAGATATGAGCCACGAGTATTCTTTTTTGTTTTTTGGTGGTGGATGATGTCATATTCTCATATTTGGTTAAGGGAAGGACATAATGATAATAATATTACATAAGAGAATATATTATTAGAAATTAGAATAAAACAAGGGACATGCCCACGTGACGGTCTAATTGAAGAGGAGTCACAACTAAATCAAATTCAATTTATAGTACTAAAAACTGTTAATTTTAGTGATAATTTTTTACTCACAATATTATTTTTTTTTATCAAATATAACTTTTAGTTACAATAAAATATTACTTGTGACTAAAATATAACATTTAGATACAAGTTGTCATTAATTTAGTTTTAGTCATAATGAGTATTGTGACTAAAAATTACATTTAGTGCACAACAAATGTAATTTTTATGACTAATACTTTTAGTCACGGACCTTTTAGTCACAATATAGGAATGATAATTTATAATTAGTCACAACTTTTTCACTTTTAGTCACAAATTTTGTTGTGACTAAAAGTAAGATTTTTTTATAGTGGTAGGACCCTTTTTGTAACGTCTCCGCTTCAAGCCTCCATTGGGCCCTTACACCGACGGACTAATGACTCTTATACACGAGTACGCCACTCTGGCTGCTTCCTGGACTGATGACTGATCCTACAGATCAACACGAGTGTTTCCAACATACTTTGTCCTCACTCGCACACTTCTTGGGAAAACTTCCCAGGAGGTCACCCATCTTAAAATTGCCCCAGGCCAGCACGCTTAACTGTGGAGTTCTTTCGAGATGGACTACCGAAAAATAAGATGCACCTTGTTGATATAGGTAGTACCAATCAATCCATTTAAGCTCTCTTCAACTGTGTAGTCCCATACCTACACAGTCTCAGAATCATCCCACTTGACCTTCCCCAGGCGATGTGGGGTTGCACAACTTACCCGGTATTTCCCCTTACGGATTACGGGACTACTGACTGTCACACTTTTGCCCTAAGGCTACCAACGGTCTCACCTAGTCAAAAAATTTTGATGATAATTTTTATAGCATATATATCGTTAATTAATTATAAAATGGCACGATTAGAAAGTGTTAGGTACTATTGGTGTCTAATAGTAATACTCTATATTATAAGGGATATACTTGCACATAGACTATTGGGTACTAATAGTGTCTAGCACTTTCTAAAAATAATGCTCTGTGACTGGTCAGTGATATTCTTTAAAAGTTATTATATTAAATTATATGAGACTCGATATTTAATTGTACCAATAACGATATAATAACAAAGAGTATGCTCCACTTATGCACCCAAAACCGGCCAAATCCCACTCTATTACGTCAATATACATTTTGTAAATGATCTTAAATGTATAACTAGACTTAGTTTTTAAATTTGTTAAAATAAAATTCGAAAATAATTAATATACATTTTTATTATTTAGAATCTAGGCCTTGCATGCAACAGCGCCACCCTTTGTAATAAGGGGGTCATAGCCCCCAAATATTAATAAAACCTTATTTATTTTTTTTGTTGTACTTTTCTTTGTTTTTTTTTTTTCAAAATTTATATTTTGGCCCCTTTTAAATTTTTTTCTTTGTTTTGGCCCCCCTTAATCCCATCTCTACCTCTATCCCTGTTTATAATTGGATTTGTCTTGTTTAGAACACTAAGAGAGTTTATACTATTAAAATTAGATAAAAATTACAATCTTAGTAATATTTAGATATTTATATTGTCAAAAAAATTATTAAATTTGTATCATTTATAATATAAATACTTAAAATTTTAAATTTATAAGATGTTATTATTGTGGACATTGTCCCAATAAATGGTAGAGAATTGAGCCATATATAAGAACATGGGTTACTCCACTCATTGCTAATTGGTTTTGAGATGGAACCCCATGATTCTCAACATGGTATCAGAGCCATATCCCTTGCGGGCAAGTGATCATATCCGATCCGTACCTATACAGATAGTGACCATGTCCACTCTGATACGGTTCAAGATTGGGTGAGCAAAAAAATAGCCACCATCTTGAGGGGGAATATTGTGGATATTGTCCCACATAGAATAAATGGTAGATAATTGAGCCATATATAAGAACATGGACTACTCCACTCATTGCCAATTGGTTTTGAGATAGAATCCCATGATTCTCAACTATTATTTTGTGGTGGTATTAATGTGATAACAATAAAGAATGTGGATGATATTAAGCTAGTTTTACACTATATTATAAGATGTTATTATACATTTTCAAACTATTTTGTCTTTGTTTTGTAAAAAAAAATGTATTTTTGTCTCTTATCATATGTATAGATCTATAATATTTTTCGAGATACAAAATAAGAAAGAAAATTAGGAATATTTCTTAATATATATGGAATGTAATAACTTCTATCATCATATGTATATACCTCTTCCAAATTCCTATTATTATATATAATGGAGATTTATATTCAAGTTCAACTTTTATGATATTTTTCTTTATTCTTTTATTTGCTTTATTAACAACTAGCTGCTTTTTAAAAAATATTATTCTAACTTTTTTTTTTTATTGAAGGTAGATATGTATTAGATTCTTTTCTTTTAAAGAAAATAACCTCATATATTAAATAAGGTATAAATTCTCTAATAATGGCCTCAAATTAAAACTCTTATGTTATATTAATTGTTAAGCTAAATTAGGAGTGTATATTAAAAAGGTCATAGTTGAAACTCAAAACTCCTAAGTTATTAATTAGTTAATATGTAATATTATTACATCACACTAAAAAAATTTAAGCTATTACTTATGAACAATGGATAAATTGTTTTTAATTATACAATAACTTGTGCTCGGTAGATATACACATCACAACTTTTTTTCTTTTTTTTTAAATATCTTACTTACTATATATAAATGACTATCAAATGGTACTTAGTTGTGTTTTAACTGATTGTTGTGTATTTTAACAGAGTTTTCAAACTTAATAATTATGATAAATACTATTTTAAATTCTGTATTTTGTAAAAATTATCAATTCGACAATTTCAACTTTAAGACAATTTCAACTTTAACAATTTTATTTTTTAATATAATTAATTTTAAGATAATTTCAAACACGAATAAATACAAAAAATGTAATAAGTTTTATCATAAGATCTCTAGATCAAATTATTATTAAGTTTTATTTTGACAAAAAATCAGTTTATAGTCCTATATTTGTACAATTTTAGAAAATACAAGGTCCATTTTGTTATTTAATAAAACAGAAAGTCTAATTAGTAATTTTTACAAAACACAAAAATCTAAAATGATATTTACCCTAATTAAAAGTATTTAAACCAAAACAGCACAAGTATATTTATATCTCATCGAATTTTGTAAGTTTATTTTCTTAAATTTGCTCTCTAGCTTTTACAAAATTATATTACATATTTATATATGTTTGAGCTGCATGCATGCAATTACATCTATAATGTTAGAATTCACGCACAAAAATATTGATTAAAGAATTACACTAATTAATATCAATAATTGTTGTGTATATATGGCAACAAATATTAATTTATGATTGAAAATAGAAAATTCAAATAAGGCCAAGTCAAACAAAGATATATAGAATATTTTCACGTTGAACATATTATTGTCGATAAGAAAAATACTTGAAAATATATAGATATATATATATATATATATAGAGAGAGAGAGAGAGAGAGAGAGTTAGTAATCCAAATTCCAACCTAAATTTTCTTCCTATATATATGTATGTTATAATTAATTATAAGCTCAGTTCACAAACTATTTAAATATATATATATACATATATATAATTAATTTCATAAGTGTTGGTGTACGTATAAGTATAGCATAAAATATGTATATAATAAGTTGAAGGGGAAAAACATATATATATATATATATTTATATATATTTATATATGTTTGTTTCTTATTAGTTGGGTACAGATGTTTAATTAATATTAATATGATCAAATGTTAAAATACTTATGTAATAATAATTAATTAATTCATTTTCTATTCATAATTAATGTAGTCATTTCATATTGTACATTGTTAATTACGTCTCCTTTTGTTTATAAGAAAGTCAAATACAGTATAATTAGTCAAACTTATTCCCTTTACATATATATACCTAATAATATATATAATTAAGATTCATTATTGTTTGTGATTAATATGTACTTTTGAATTATATATATATATATAATTGTATATATATTCTCCTTATAGGTACTATATATGATACATTAATGGGGGACATTGTGCACTATTAATTATCTTTTTAATTTCCTCTCATAAGTACTACTAATCTTTGTGAGTTCGTTTGGAACGCTGTATTAAATCGTATTATATTGTATTGTATTATATTGAATTATATTTTATGCAACATTTTTATGTAAAACTATATGTAGTATTAACTTTTATGGACACTTAAATATATAATATTTTAGTATAAATTAAAGTTTAACATATAAAATTATTTAAAAATATAATATATAATCTAATATAATATAATACAATGTAATACGACATAATACGACGTTCTACAAGAACCTTGTATGTTTTAATTTTATTTATTGTAATTATAATAAGTTTTTTTTTTTTTGAATGGGTAATTATATATAATAAGTTAAGTTAATATATTTTTATATTAGTGGAATGGTCTTTTATTTCTCTCTTTGTCTCTTTTTTTTAAAAAAAAAAATAAGACCAATTAATTAATGCTCATTAATTAATTAAAGAGAATAATAATTGAAAATTATTTAACCAAGTAATTTTTATTTAATTATTTTTTTATGTGTAGTAATAAAAAAAAAACAAGAAATATGCTTGACAGATAATAATAAGGATCTAATTAAAGTTTTTAAAATTATAATTTATGAAAGAGAAAAGAATTAATTAAGTTTTAAAAAATCAAATATTAAATGTAATTAGTAACATAAATATTTAAATTTAATTTTTGATTGTAGATAAATATTTAAGTTTTATTTTTGACAGTAATAATACTTAAATTATATTTTTAAAATTTCTGTAGGTACCTGACCATTAAGTGTCAAGTCAATAGCTAAGTAGCAGTCCCTGATTGGTTCGGGTTATTTAATTTTTATTTTTCATTTAAAAATTAATTTAAATATATCAATAAGAAAATAACACGCGAATAATAACTTTACACTTAATGACTAGATACCTACAGAAATTCTAGAAATATAACTTAGATATTATTATCGTAAAAAATTAAACTATATTTAGGGCTAGTGATTTGTGACACGACTCGAAAATGATACAAAATATAAGGGTTTGGGTGACACATTTAATTTCGTGTCAAAATTGGGATTGTGTCATTTTTCGGGTCAACACGCTTAGCTTTAAAGTGTCATTTTTGGGTTTGTGTCATGAAACGTTTATTAAACGTGTTATCGTGTGACTTAAGAAATTGTCTCGTGTTCGTGTGTGAGGTCTTGACACGAATAATAATCGTGTCATGTTCGTATTCACCATAAACATGTCGTGTCATAAATGTGTCGACACAAACATGACACGATAATACTAATTGTCAACCTTAGTATTAATTTGCAACTGATCTAAACGTGTATTCAGGGCCGGCCCTGAAAATATATGGGCCCAAGACAAATTAAATTTTGGGGCCCTCAAAAATATATAAAAAAAAATTAAAAGAAGAGTGTTATGGAATTTGAACTCATGACCTTGGACTTTATGCCATCCACCTCAACCAACTAAGCTATAAATATTTATTGCTTATAATACACTTAAATTTTACTTAAATAAAAGCCTAATAATTTTTTTATTTTTTTATTTCGGGCCCCCGGAAAGTGTGGGCCCTAGGCACGGGCCTAGCCCGCCTATGCCTAGGGCCGGCCCTGCGTGTATTTACACCGCAAATTATTCATTTTTATAAAACTCAAAAACCTTTATAAAAGGTAAAAAAAATGACATCACTTATAAAAGTAAAGTAATTAATTGAAAGTAGAATTGATCACACATGCTATTATATATTTATTTCACTACAAATAAATAAAAATGTATGCGTATTATATGGTAAGTAGAAATTATATGTGGAAAAAATAAAGTTAATAAAGATTAATATATAACAACATATTATAGTGGAATGGTCTAAATATTATATCTTAATAATATTGATTCCCACTCATGATATCTCATGCAAGTAAAATCACAACAAATGTTTGGATTAGATTTTATTAATTTAGTGGCCATTTGGGTTACATTATTGGAAGGCAGAATTTAATGTAATTAATTGCTAATTAATTAGTCGATATGATCATTCAAATGTCCAAGTTGCAAAGGTTTGTTGTGTTCAATCACCAATTTCATTCTTCTTTTGACCAAACCATTATATACATATATATATATATATATATATAGAGAAATGCTAAAGGCACCGGTGGTACCTAGCACCATCTTATGTGTCAATATCGTTATTGGTCCAACTAAGTATCATGTACCATATAGTTTAATATAATAGCTTTTAGAGAATATCGCTAGCCAATCACAGCGCAACATGTCGAGAAGGTGCTAGGCACCACTAATGCCTAATAACAATGCTTATATATATATATGAGAAATTAATTAAATTAAATCGATCCAAATTAAGATTTTATTAATTCAATTAATTTAATATAGATTGTAATAGTATATTATTATTGTTAGGGTAAATAGCAGCATAAGTACCCAAAGTTTTGAGTTTTTAAGCGGCATAAATTCAATGATTTTTATTAGTAGCATAAGCATCCAATGTTTGTAAAACTGTAATTTTTCTCTATTTTTGTCAGTACAAGCTCCGTTTTAAATTTATTAAAAGATTTGGAAGTGACTGATAGTACATATTTTCGTCCAGACTAAATAATCTAGAATTTGGGTCTTATATGTGTTCTGTTTAAGACAATAACAGAGTCTGTACTAATGAAACTGGAAGAAAATTACAGTTTTATAAACATTAGGTACTTATGCCACTAAAAAAAATCATTGGGTTTTTATGACGCTTATAAACTCAAAACTTTGGGTACTTATACCACTATTTACCCTTATTATTATTATAAAATGGCGAAAAACTCTTTTTTTTTTCTCATTCTTATTCATAATATACAATCCCAAATAAAAAAAACTAATGTATATACAGGGCCGGTCCTGAAATGTAGTGGGCTATAGGGTAAAAATTATTTTTTGGACCCTTATTTAGAAAAAAATTGATATTTTTCAAAATCAGTAAAAAAAATTGTGTAATTTTAAAAAGGCAAAATTTTTTTTTGGGCCCTTGGACTAGGTGGGCCCTAGGCACAGGCCTAGCCCGCCTATGCCCAGGGCCGGCCCTGTGTATATATTAAGGTTAAAAAATAACTAAATATTTGGGTATAATATTATATATACCATTTGAAAAACTATAAATTCATAATATATATACACAATATGCAGTTTTTGTATGCTTCAAAAAATAAATAAATAAATAATGCTAGCTTGTAAATATTGTGCAACTTAAATTTAGTTAATTCATTATTTTATTATAATTGGTAATATGATATATTGAAAATTAGCTCAATAAAAAATTTGTAATTGCATTTCGAATTATTACACAATTTTTCCTAAATCGGTGTTCTCTTCGGCCGATGAACTCAAATTCGAGTGAAGTGAGCTATTGGAGATGCAATTCGACAGAGTTTTGACTGGACTAGTGTGGCCAAATCTGTGTTTTGTTTGAATGTCGAAGTCTTCTATTTAAAGGAAGGGATTGTCGCACAATCTTCATTCGTTTCTCAGATTGGTCCATATCGCTTTGTTCTCTTATTTTCTCGTGCGCTTTCTCTCCTGCTTTGCTTATCGAGTTTCATTCTCCAAGTTGTTCTGAATTTAGCTTCTACTCTAACTTCTGCTTTTCTCTTCTTTTTAACTGAAACAGCGTGTTTCTATTTTCCTTCCATATAACTTTGTCAATTTTCATGCTTTTATTATAGTAAAATTATTTTTATACCCTCAAATTATTTTTATCGATCCCACATACATATATCTTCAAAAATTTATTTAAGATATATCTTCAAAATATGATAGTTTCTTTTATATTTAACTTAAAGGAAGCGTTGAGCTGGGTTAAAAGATAACAGTACTGAACATCGTACATGTACAGGTGGAGACTGATTACCTTATTGTGGTTCAAGCAATAGAGAGAGTTCTATTAAAATATCAGTCTTGATATGTTACTAAGTTTTGGATTACCGCAGACTATGGGTTACACTACACTCGATCTCTATTTGTTCTAGAGAGATACAGTAAGTTGGATATCTGACATCCAAGACTCAAAAGCTACTAGTGGATACGTGTTCAGTTTAGGTGGTACGACTGCTTTATGGAAATCCTCTCGAAACTGTAATCACTAGATCTACAATGAAATTTGAGTTTGTTGCTCTAGATAGATGTAGTGAAGAGAGAGTGGTTACGTAGATCCCTAAAGGAGATTCTAGATTGGCTTAAACATGTGCCTGAAATATGTATATATTGAGAAAATTAAGCTACAATTGGCAAAGCACAAAATGTATTACATAACAGTAAGTCAGGACATATACGTGACGACACAAGACTGTTAGACAATTGATCTCAACTGGAGTTATCTTAATTGACTATGTATGAAGTAAAAAGATACCATTACAGATCCGCTAACCAAACTGTTAAACAGAGATCAAGTTGAAAAGATGTTTGAAGAATGAGACTTAAGTCCAAAAAGAATTAAGGCCGATATGATGGAAAATTCAAGCAAGATGACTAGAGATCCCAAGATCTAGATTCAATGGAACAACCTAATTATAAAGACCTTGTGTGATTACTGTGGGGGATCATCCATACCCATTCTAATGATAAATAGTGATTCTCGTCGTGGAAAAAGGTTAAGCATTAAGCTTTTAAGACTCTTATGTATCAGAAGTCCGAGCGAAGTAAAACAGGATTACTAATTAATTAAGAGATCACCTATGTGAGAGAGAAGTGGGACCGCTTTGAAGGAGAATTGTGGGGGCTCAATTCTCTAAAACCTCTTGCTAAACCAGGCAGATGTTCACGACCAAAATGAACATAACCATGAGAACTGAAACACTACTACAAAAATGGGTTTTCCTGACGTTTATAAACAGTCGTTTAAAGTATTCTCGTCGGTTTCTATAACTGTCGCCTATACGACCTTCGTAAAACGGGCAGAATAGGCGACGGTTCAAAACCGTCACTAATATGGGTTTCCTAACGGTTTAAAACCATTAATGGCAGAAAAATCTGTATTTTCCCTCATTTTTTCTTGCATCAGTTTTATTTACCTAAATTAAAATAAAACAACTAATTAATTTTGTTACAACAACAACTAACTTTAAAATAAATTAATTTTATACAATAATAAAATAAATATATATAATAAATAAAAAAGTATATAAATAAATAAATGTATTTATACCGAGCTCGGAGAGAGAGAGAGAGAGAGAGAGAGAGAGAGAGAGAGAGAGAGAGAGAGAGAGAGAGAGAGAGAGAGAGAGAGAGAGAGAGAGAGAGGGAGACGGACGGGAGGTGATGGTGGGTCGGCGTATGAGACGAAGATGAGAGGGACACCGACGGGAGGTGGTGGTGGTCCGACGTATGCAACGGAGAGTAGAAGGAGAGTGACGGGAGGAGGGGTGGGTGGAGATCGATGGACGAGAGAGACGAGAAGAAATGGAGATCGAGAGAGGGAGGGCGATGGTGCGGAGGCGTGGGTGGGGTTTTGGAGAGTTATGATTCTCGTTTTAGGGTGTGGGAAATGGAGAAGAAATAGGTGGGCATGTAGGAAATAGAAAAAAAGTAGGTGGGCACGTGAGAAATGTAGCGAGAAGTAGGTGATAATTTTTTAATGGACCCTTATAGGCGACGGTTTAAAAAATCACATTTTATTAAAAAATGTCGCCTATTTTGTTTACTACGATTTTAAACCGTCGAGAATACTAAATTTTTCCCGACGGTTTTAAATAGTTACTTAATTTTTTTTGCGACGGTCCCTGAAAAAAATCGTTTTGAAGACCGTCGCGAATTCTAATATTTGTAGTAGTGAAACCAGGCCAGAAAAATATATGTGTGAACTATATATCATCATTAACACAAAACAGTAGATAGTTCAAAGACACTACGTCCACTGGTCTGCTAGTAAAGTAAATATATTTTTATGAGGAAAAGTTCGAAGGGTATAACACTCACCTATCCTATGCAGGTATAGACTGCAGAACTCTACCACCAAGTTGCGTTGAGTCGAGTCTTTATTATTCATGTGGAAGATTGTTGGAAAAAATGTGAATAAAATATATTTTGTGTTTTGTCCCATATTGACTAAAAATAGAATCTTTTCTATTCCAAAGGATATATATAATAGCTTTGTGTTTTTAGTCTCACATTGATTAGGAATAGAAACTTTATAGTTCAAAAGCTATTAAATATAGGCTTTGATACCAAGACACAACACATATAGTCTCACTCTCTAGTTTCTCTTTAAGTCTTTAGTCTCTTATCGGTGATATAAAGGTGTGATTTTGAGTTCACTGGAGTAGTGAAGGTGGTACTGTACTTTTGACTGCTCGATAGTCGTTGTATCCTGAGAAGTGGTTGCTCGATGATCCTCTGTTGAAGTAAAGTGTGTTTCACGTTTCTCGACTTTCCTTCAGGTTTATTTATATAATTTCTTGTATTTCACATATTGTGTTTTTCAAAAAATATATTGTCATTATTGTTTGTTCTTCTCTATATTCTCTTTCTATATATATATATTTCTAACATATGAACTGAAGATATTACTAAGCATCACTCGTGTCTTTTAGCATTTCTTTTATTTAATTGTCAAGCTCAAATAATCATTCAATTGACAACCATTAAAAAATATTCCATAAATAGATATATACTTAGGGAAATTCAATATCAAATTAAAAATTAGGAAATTTATTAATATTCTAAAATATTAGAATGTCAGTATTATTTTATTATTAATTAAATGTGTTTAATTATATACCTATTGGCTATTTTAGAAGATTATTAATTGCGTAATATATAGAATTAGCTAAGGCTGAGATTAACAAGCCTTAACTATTAACAACTTTTCAATTCATTTCTTATCTTTCGTGACTTATTTTCTTTGATAAATTAAAAAGAAACTAATTCTATTCTTAATAACATGTATTTCAATTTCTTTATAATTATATTTACAGTAATTAAAACATATAGAATTCCACAAAATTTCATTTCAATTCTTCCACAGTCTGTATACAAGCGCTCACTTTCTTAATAATTTGAAGTTTATAGGTAACTTAACTATAGGTAAATTTTTCCATTCAAAAAAAAAAAAAAAAAACTATAGGTAATTTTTTTTTTTTTTTCATTATGGCCTTACTGTGTACGTAATTTGTCTATATATTATTCTACGTATACAATATATATACATATGTACGTATACACTCTTAATTAGTGGGCATCTTTTCACCAAATAATTAATTATATATATATATAAATATATTATAAAATAATAGCAGCTTCATTGATGATGATGCATATGGACTTATTTTAGTCTTTCATTCATTACCATACTAATTTCACTACATAATAAGGGTTTGTTTCGGCTACCATTACCTTCCTTATATATTATCCTAATATATATACATATAATAATATGTAATTAATTATAGATTACAGCTAATGTTTTAAAATATAGAACACCATATAATTGTCTTCTTCATGATCCACGTACAATATTTAAGCTAACTGAGTGTACGTGCTGATTCATATATATATATAATACGTTGCATTAAAAAGATATACTATATATATTCTACGTTACATAATTAATTATAACGTAATTAAATGTTAGATATGTATTTATATATATCAATAACATGTGTTTGTAATGTAATTGTATAAAATCTAACACTGAAACACGAGAGAAATAATTTATATGAATGGATATTATTAATTTAAAGATAATATATAAATATATAATAATTAGTTAAGATAATCTTATACAAGTTGATCATAACGTTTACTTTTCATGGGATCTATACAAAGATTTTATTATATATATATATATATATATTATATATTATGGGCATGCAAAAATATTATTTTACTTTAAATATATCCATGTCAAAAGGATTGTCGTTCTCACACCATGAATTAATTAAAAGATAATAATAACAATACAAAATAAATATAAAATAACGATCGATGAAATGGAAGGAGTTGTCAATTTATTATAAGGAGCTATATAATATATATTAAGATTCAGATTCGATTTATTTTGTCTTTTTAATGTTCGATCAAAATTATTCAATGTATATAAATTTATAGTTTTCACTCCAAGTTGCTTTAAATTATATTGTCACTTTCTTTTTTTGTTGATAGAAATATATATATAGAAGTGGTGAAGGTTTTTTTTAAGCATTGTATAAAATATTTTGTTATTTTTAAATATATTTATGAATGTAAGAGCATGTTTATATTTATATATCTTCAAATTAAGTAATTTTATTAACAAAAAAAGAAAAAAGAAAAAAGGCCTGCCAAAGATAAATGTAGCCCAATAAATTCTTTTTTTTTTGTTGATACAAAGCCCAATAAATTCTTAGTTGACCTTAACCATGATGAGGAGTTATTATGGGCTGAGCCCATTATTATTAGGGAACATTCAAAAAATACCTAAGATTTTGATACATTTTTATTATTACCAAATATACCTTTTAAGTAATGTAATTTTTATAGTTTTATGAATATGATATGGTTTAAGATTTTAGATACTTTATAATTTTCTTCTTACATAAGGTATGACATCTTTTATGTTAGGTAGGGCCGTCAAATTTAGTGGGCTATTGAAAAAAAATATTTTTGCACCCTTAATTATTTAGAAAAAAAATATATTATTTTTTAAAATCAGTAAAAAAAATTATGAAAGAGGATAATTTTTTTTTGGCTCCTGAGCTAGGTGGGCCATATGCACACGTCTAGCTCGCCTATGCCTAGGGTCGGGCCAAGATTTAGTCCGACATTATGAAAAGAATAATTCTAGGTCTAATTGCATGATCAAGCTTGATTTGAGGAAATATGACACGGTGGAGTAGGACTTTATTTAAGAAATGTTAGATGCTCTCTAGTTTCCCGCTAAGATCATTAAGTTGATTGTGGTATGTATTTCAACTCTCAGATTCTCTTTGATGTTTAATGAATCAATGCATGGGTACTTTGATGCCAAAAGGGGTTTGAGACAAGATGATTCCATGTCCCTCCTACTATTTGTTCTTAGAATGGAATATTTATCGAAAATCTTAAAAAAAGTTGAGAAAAATAGAGAATTTAAATTTCATGATAGATGTAAAGATTTAGAACTCAATCACTTATGTTTTGCCAATAATGTTCTATTATTTTGCAAAGAGGAGTATATTTCCATCTACCTCACGCTTCAAGGTTTGAAGCTTTTTTCTAAAACATCAAGTTTGCATCCAAATAAAGGAAAATCTATTGTATAATGTTGTAAGATGAAAGATCAAGAAGTGCAAAGAGTTCTGGACTATTTAGGCTTGTTTGTACTAAACGCCTGTTTTGAGCTGATTATGCAATATAAAATGAGTAAGAGGATCAGAATATGAAGCTCTCAGAACCTCTCTTGGAAGAGCTACCTTAATCAATTTAATTTTGGTAGCCATTCATACTTATTGGCCTTGTATCATGATCCTACAAAAGAAGCTATTATTACATGAAATACAATTGCATTAGGCAAAAACATTTAGACTATTGCAACAACATAAGACAATTTTAAAATGCCTAGCTACTTGGGTAATTCAAACTGGTGGGATTACAATGTTCAGACTTCTAGTATTGATGAAGGATCAATTTTAAAATTATATTGATGTTCATACTCTCACCTCCAAAATTGTATCACATAAGCTAAGGCTATGAGAAGTTGATGTTGAATCAAAGTAAGTGAATTGGAGGAATGAATAAGTTTGGGTCAGACTTAGTATTTTGAAGCACAAATTTATGCTTTGGTTAATAGTGCTTTACATAAGGCACAAAAGAAAAGCTTCCTAGGATAAATATAGTGGACAATTGACCACTTATTCTTCAAGTGCACTGCTAGCATTAGGTGCTTTGAAAAAAAATCAAGTCTTGGCTCCAATGGAAGATAAAGCTATGACAAACAAGGGAATGTTAAAGGCCATCAGAAGAAGCAAAACCTCAAAGACCAAGAAACATGTGTCTATGCAATTGTAACGCCCTTACTTACGTAAAATAAGATGCCATAAATAAACTGGCGTTAAGATACTAATGTTGCCTTTATTTAAAAAAAAAAAACACTTTTCAAAACATGGGTACCCAGTTGAAAATAAAGTATTACCACTTAGGGAAAAGTAATAGAAAATTTAAACGACAACATCCTCGATAAGTTTAATAAATTAAAAAAAAAAACTTTCAGCGGAAGATGGCCAAGACCACACGCAGTTACATGATCACACGAGATACACCCCATGCTGCCCAGACTTAACTTGTCACCGAAAGCTTACAGGCTTACTTATCTGCACATAGGGGGTAAATAAGGGGTGAGCTGCAAAGCCCAGTAAGGAAAACAAAATACTATGTACCAGCATTCACACATCATAGCACAAACATATACATCAAACATACAACAACCTAATCATAAGTATAAATAGAGGCAGCCACACAAATACTGAAATACCACATACTCACACTCACAATCACACACCAGCTTCCATACAAATCTGGAGTGTCTTACGTTCTTAACCAGAACGCAGTACCAATAACCAGTGCACCCTTACGTACACTGCCTCACTTACCACATCACCATACATGTGTGGTTTCCAACCACTTCCAAGTACCTGGAACATGATTAAACAGCCATATACAATTCATCGATAAAACACTATTTCACCGAAACTATCACATTCCACAGTTTCAATACAATTTATTCAAGCAGTCATACTAGATACTCAAACCATATAAAAAGCAAGTATAAAGTATAATTATTTTTCCTTACCTCAACTCCGCTGTAATTAACTCCTACGATACCTTCTAGGCCCTATAACAATTAGTGAAACCCTTAGTCCACCGATAAACTCAATATATTTATTATTCTTACTGTACTGCAAGTTTAGCCTAGAATTTGACTTATAAAACGTTTGAATTAGAAGTTCTACTGTTCACAAAGTTTTTAGTTAATTGAAAGACCTTTCTAACGGTATAAAGATCACCAAAATCGGAGCTATAACCTAGGAGTTATGCATGTTTTCTCAAAACAGTTTCTTTAAAATCCTGGATCATGCCGATTTCTGAATACAGCCTAAAAATAAAAGTTTTAAGGAGCTATATAATATATATTAAGATTCAGATTCGATTTATTTTGTCTTTTTAATGTTCGATCAAAATTATTCAATGTATATAAATTTATAGTTTTCACTCCAAGTTGCTTTAAATTATACTGTCACTTTCTTTTTTTGTTGATAGAAATATATATATAGAAGTGGTGAAGGTTTTTTTTAAGCATTGTATAAAATATTTTGTTATTTTTAAGTATATTTATGAAATTTGTAAGAGCATGAGAGACTTTATATTTATATATCTTCAAATTAAGTAATTTTATTAACAAAGAAAGAAAAAAGAAAAAAGGCCTGCCAAAGATAAATGTAGCCCAATAAATTCTTAGTTGGCCTTAACCATGATGAGGAGTTATTATGGGCTGAGCCCATTATTATTAGGGAACATTCAAAAAATACCTAAGATTTTGATACATTTTTATTATTACCAAATATACCTTTTAAGTATTGTAATTTTTATAGTTTTATGAATATGATATGGTTTAAGATTTTAGATACTTTATAGTTTTCTTCTTATATAAGGTATGACATCTTTTATGTTAGGTAGGGCCGTTAAATTTAGTGGGCTATTGAAAAAAAATATTTTTGCACCTGTAATTATTTAGAAAAAAAATATAGCAATTTTTAAAATCAGTAATAAAATTATGAAAGAGGATAAATTTTTTTGGGCTCCTGAGCTAGGTGGGCCCTATGCACACGCCTAGCTCGCCTATGCCTAGGGTCGGGCCAAGATTTGGTCCGACATTATGAGAAGAATAATTCTAGATCTAATTGCATGATCAAGCTTGATTTGAGGAAGGCATATGACACGGTGGAGTAGGACTTTATTTAAGAAATGTTAGATGCTCTCTAGTTTCCCGCTAATTAAGATCATTAAGTTGATTATGGTATGTATTTCAACTCCCAGATTCTCTTTGATGTTTAATGGATCAATGCATAGGTACTTTGATGCCAAGAGGGGTTTGAGACAAGATGATTCCATGTCCCTGCTACTATTTGTTCTTAGAATGGAATATTTATCGAGAATCTTAAAAAAAGTTGGGGAAAAGAGAGAATTTAAATTTCATGATAGATGTAAAGATTTAGAACTCAAATCACTTATGTTTTGCCGATAATGTTCTATTATTTTGCAAAGGGGAGTATATTTCCATCTAGCTCATGCTTCAAGGTTTGAAGCTTTTTTATAAAACATCAGGTTTGCATCCAAATAAAGGAAAATCTATTGTATAATGTTGTAAGATGAAAGATCAAGAAGTGCAAAGAGTTTTGGACTATTTAGGCTTGTTTGTACTCAGTGACGGACCCAGAAATTTTACTTTGTGGGAGCTTATTTATCATTAAAAAATATTTATACTTATATTATAATCACTCTTACTAGATTTATTTAATTTTGTGGGAGCTTTTTTATTATTTTGGTGTATAATTATCAAATTAAAAAAATTACATTCAATTTTTTAAAAAGCAATATTTTTGTTAATGGGGGCTATAGCCCCCACATTGAGATGAGTGGGTCCGTCACTGTTTGTACTAAACGCCTGTTTTGAGCTGATTGTGCAATATAAAATGAGTAAGAGGATCAGAATATGAAGCTCTCAGAACAGAAGGAAGAGCTACCTTAATCAATTCAATTTTGGTAGCCATTCATACTTATTGGCCTTGTACCACGATCCTACAAAAGAAGCTATTATTACATGAAATACAATTGCATTAGGCAAAAACATTTGGACTATTGCAACAACATAAGACAATTTGTGGATCAACTGAGTTCATAATGCCTAGTTACTTGGGTAGCTCAAACTGGTGGGATATTACAATGTTCAGACTTCTAGTATTGATGAAGGATCAATTTTAAAATTATATTGATGTTCATACTCTCACCTCCAAAATTGTATCACATAAGCTAAGGCTATGAGAAGTTGATGTTGAATCAAAGTAAGTGAATTGGAGGAATGAATAAGTTTGGGTCAGACTTAGTATTTTGAAGCACAAATTTATACTTTGGTTAATAGTGATTTACATAAGGCACAAAAGAAAAGCTTCCTAGGATAAATATAGTGGACAATTGACCACTTGTTCTTCAAGTGCACTGCTAGCATTAGGGTTTGAAAAAAATCAAGTCTTGGCTCCAATGGAAGACAAAGCTATGACAAACAAGGGAATGTTAAAGGCCATCAGAAGAAGCAAAACCTCAAAGACCAAGAAACATGTGTCTATGCAATTGCGGTTGATCACCTTTGGACAAACAAAATTATCAAGCTCTTTGGTCTTAGAATATTCAAGCACTGAGTGTAATCTCTAGATTAAGTAGTTAAACATGAAGTTTGAAATAGAATTCATGTTTAGATTGCCAAAAAAAAAAAATAATACTTTAGATGTGGATTGGATTGTTCATTTGTAAATATAGCAGTTGAATTTGCTTGTTCTTGAATTTTTTTCCCTTTTTTCTTTCAGGTCTAAGTGGTGCTACTAGTTTGTAAATATTGATTGAGGCAATATAACTTTCCTGATTCATAAAAGAAAAACATGTATTATAATATTTTACTTTTTTTTTTTTTTTACGGTGGTTTCTAGATTTTATTTAATTATTATTATTTTTTTAGAAAAATTAAATTGTATGGCTAGAGAATTTGTACATTGATTAGCTCGGGATACTCTTCGGGTATGTAAAGAATTCAAGTGTATAAAGAACTTATGTGGTTAAATATAAGGTGGGACATTCGTATTTGAAACCCACTTACGCAACCTGAATAACTCAAAAAACCCAAAAATAAGAGTTTGAAATTATAGGGCGGGTTCGGGTTACACTCGGTTACCCACCAAGCAACAATTCAGGTTCTAAAATTGTGACACCTCAAGACCAGAGTCAAATCCGAACCCACCTGAGAAACCCATTTTTTTTAATTATATATAATATATTTATACAACTAGACTCACACCCATTTAAAAATAAAAAAAAAATGTAAAAAAAATAAAAAAGTGATTTCTTCAAAAACAAAAAGGCCCGGCCGAACTCCAAACCCGGTCTCAACTCACCCGGGCTCATCCCAACTCGCACTTGACCCATCCGAAAACTCGGTCCCTCACACGGGCAGGTTCGGTACATATAAAATACAGACCCGAAATCGAAAACTCAAAACCCGAGAAAACCAACCCGACTTGCACCCCTAATTAGATAAGTTATTAAAATAACTAATGATTATTTCACTTATATATAAAAAGGCTAATTAGGATTTTTGCCCCTGAACTTTGACATGTACCAAATCATGCTCCCTGAACTTTTAAGGTCATTGAAAATGCTCCCTAAACTATTGAGATTGTTAGATTTAAGGACTTTTTTCTAATTTTAGTAAAAACGTCTAACATGGATGAAAGTTCAGGGGCATAAGTTAGTGCATGTCAAAGTTCGAAAGACATGATTTGGTAGATATCAAAGTCTGGAGAACATGGTTTAGTACATAAATAATTTTTGATATAGTAAAATTGAATAAAATTAGACAAAAGTCATTAAATCCAACAATCTCAATAGTTCAGAGGGCATTTTCAATGGCCGTAAAAGTTCAAGGGGCATAATTTGATACATGTTAAAGTTTAGGGGGCAAAAATCTTATGGGTAAATACTATTTTGGATCCTGTGTTTTGTAAAAGTTACAGATTTGACCCTGTGTTTTGTTAAATGACAAAATGAACCTTGTATTTTCTAAAATAGTAAAAATAGGACCTTAAGCTTAATTTTTGACAACTTTTTTTTAATACAACCAACTTGAAGACAATGCTTAATACGAACAGATACAAAAAAAATGTAAACAATTTTATCATACCACTTTTAGATCGGATTATAATTAAACTTTATTTTGACAAAAAATCAATTCAGGATCCTATTTATACTATTTTAGAAAATACAGGGTCTATTTTATCATTTAACAAAATAAAGAGTCCAATTGGTAACTTTTGTAAAACACAGGGTCCAAAATAGTATTTACCCAAATCTTAACTAACCATATAAAAATAATTAATTTATGAAAATAACTAATTAGTATTGTTGTCTTAAATATTATAAGCATGTTCTATATATGGCAGATTAGCAGTCTCTAATTACAGTGACTCAGTTTTGGGTTTCAGCTCCTTCACCGGCGACGAACCTGAGATCTTTGAGATCTAACAACCAACCTCCGCCACTCTTTCTCCGGTGAAACACAGCACAGCACACAGGGGAAATGAGGCATGGTGGTGGTTTCAGAAGGAGACGGGTTTCGATACAATCCTTCGTGGTGGTCTGCGCAATCTTCGCCGCAATGGGTTTGTTTATGCTTAATCTCAGACCCGTTGATCCTCCCACCACTCATAACTTTCTTGTCAAGCTCTCAGCAACTCGTGATTTTCCTGTTCCTGAAATCGATGAGACAACCAAGAAGGGAACGAGGCCGTGTGCGACGGTGGAGGAGATGGGAGAGGATTTTAGAGATGGGTTTTGGAGGAGTAGTCTTAGGGTTAGAAGAATTATCGATCAACACTTTGATCTCAACGGTATGTTGTTATTGTAGATAATAGATAAGGTTGATAATCATACACACACAGAGATTTCATTTTAGGAAGAAAATTTTGAAACTTGGTTGTGTAAAGCTAAGAAGGGTTTGTAATAAAAATTAAAACTTTAGCTTATACATGATTTTTATAGACTCTAATAGCTTGTATATATTCAAATTAGAAACCTTCTTAAATTCAGATGGCCATTTGAAACTATGTCATATACAACATTGTTTTCAAGTAATTGAAGTAGTTTGTGAAGTTTAATCCATTCTAGGGGTTCAGCTTATCAATTTCCAATGAAATTTCTGTCTTTAAATGCTTATTTTTATACTCTTTTAACTTGTATGTGATCAAATCACCTTGGCATACATTTTGAAATAGATTTAGATGATGCCATATGAAACTATGTCATATCTCATATGCAACATTGTTTCAAGTGATTGAAATAGTTTGTGAAGTTCAATCCATTATTGGTGTTTAGTTATTTGTCTGATCCCTTCTAGGGGTTCAGCTAATCAATTTTCCATTTAATTTTTAGTCTTTAAAGGCTAATTTAGAACCTGTTTTCAAAGTTTTTAAAAAGATTCTATTGTATGGACACTAAAAGTACTAGTATAATTGTTACTTTATTCTTTACAATCTCAGTTTCCCAATAAAATTCCAGTCTTTAAAAGCTAATACAAAACCTGTTTTTAGTCTTTAAATGCTAGTATATTGTTCAGCTTATCAATTTTCCAATAAAATTTCAGTCTTTAAAGGCTAATATAGAACCTGTTTTAGAAGTTTTCAAATATTCTACATGGCCTCTAAGAGTACTAGTATAATTTTTACTTGAATCTTTACAATTTCAGGTGCTCAGAGAATCCGAAATCTTTCTCCAGAGAAGTTCTGCCAACATGGGTTTGTATTGGCCAAGGCATCAGAGGCTGGTCTTGGGAATGAAATGTACAAGATTTTAAGTGCTGCAGCATTGAGTATAATGTTAAATCGGTCCCTGATCATTGGGCAAACCAGGCATATTGGTTCTTTCTCAAGCCTTTCTTTCCTTTTCTTTTTTTGTTATTATTGTCTTCTTATGGAAGAAATAAGAATTTCAGCTTGAAATCTCATAGACAGATAATGTGATGTTTTATCAAGATAAAACTTGTATGCATTTGTAGGTCTCACATGGCTTTAAACCCGAAAGAGTATTTCTTGGCATCTTTTTTTGTTTTAATATCTGGGTCTTGAATGTAGTATAAGAGTTGAGTAATTTATGTTATTGCAATCTTGCTAATTTCTGTTTCTTACATATTCCAGGGAAAAATTCCCTTTCGGGGATTACATTTTGTATTCCAATGTTTCCTTTACCTTGAAGGAAATTAAGCATCTATGGAGACTCAATAAGTGCGAGAAAAAATACGGAAGACGTCTTGCTATAAGAACTGATAATTTTGAGAAGCCAATGCAAACAAATGTTCTTTGTAGCAATTGGAGGACATGGAAGCAACCAATCATTTGGTAAGATGATAATAGTTTGTATTCAACTTCATTTTTAAGTCCACAAGCATGGTTACCAAAAAGTTAAGCCTTGTAGTCTTTTACTTCAGGTTTCAAGGTACAACAGATGCTGTGGCAATTCAGTTTTTCTTGAAGAATGTACATCCCGATATGAGGTTTGCTGCTATTGATTTGTTTGGAAAGTCAGAGGTTCTCCAATCCCGGCCTAATGTATTTGGAGAACTTATGAGAGTTCTCATATCTCCTTCAAAGAATATCGAGGAAGCTGTAAACTGGGTTATTGGAGGTGGAGCTGATCCTGATATTTCGTTGCATATGCGGATGCTCATGAACAAGTATTTCACGAAACCATATGTTGTCTAATTCAAATTTCTGTTTCGACTAGTGTCTTTGTGGATTAATGATGCAGAGTGTTGCATACTCTATTTTCAGGTCTGTAAGAGCTGTACAGGCTGCACTGAACTGCATTACGAAAGCCATTCATAATCTTAACACGACATCAAGGCCCAGAGTGGTTGTAGTTTCAGATACTCCTTCCCTTGTGAAAAGCATTACACCCGATATCAGTAAAATTGCTGAGGTAAATTATTTCATATTTTCGTTGATCATACGTCACAACAATCTATGCCATTTGTGTTGTTCAGTATTTAATTAGTTGTTTGGTTGTGCTATTATCAGGTTCTTCATTTCAATTACGAAAACTTTAGAGGGAATGTATCGATGCATGTAAATCGTTTGCAAGGTCCTGATTTTAGAGTAAAAGATTGGGGACCGGCACCCAGATGGGTTGCCTTTGTGGATTTCTTTCTTGCATCCCGAGCAAAACATGCTGTCGTTTCTGGGGCTCATAGGCGTGTTGGTACCACCTATGCTCAGTTAATTGCCGCACTTGCTGCAGCTAACAGTTTAGGTACTTAAGTGGCTCTCCCACCATTTTGATTCATTCTTTCATCTAAAAAATTCTAACTTTTGATTTCTCAACATCTCTTCAATTGTTTTCAGGTGATAACTCTACTAGCTCTAGTTTCTACTTCTTAAGTAGCTTCCAACGGAACTTGTTGAGAGAAGGTTTAAGATTTCAGATTGGATGGGGACATGTCTGGAATCGTTATGCAGGGCTCCTAAGTTGTCACCACCAACCTAACCAATGTGCTCTTACACCCCTTCTTCCGCCTGCGTGGTGGGACGGCATTTGGCAATCTCCTCTTCCCCGGGATGTTCATAAGTTGGAAGACTTTGGGGTTCAGCTATCTGGGTTCGGTACAATCGACGAAACTCATCTTCAAAATTTCTGTAATTCAAGAAAAAGTGTTGTGAAAACCATTCCAATACCATTGTAAGAGTTGGCACACTCATTTTCTGTGTGTTTGTTTTGTGTGAAACTTATATTGAAATTTTTTATTGAAAAATTATGTTTTTGTCTATAAAAAATTTATTCTTATTCTATCTTTTTAATTTCCTAATAATATTTTTTCTTCATTTCAATAATACAATGGTAATCTATTTGACACAAAAAAATCTAGCCATAAATAATTAAATTAATTTTTTTATGGCTAGATTTTTTGTGACTATTTTCACAAGAATATTTACATTATACTCAAACTAGATTTTAGATTTTTCAAAGGGGACTTAATATATTATTGGAGCTTCTATGTATGTTATAATAACTTGTGTAAATTTCGATAAATATGTGAAAATTACATTAGAATCAAATTAAATCACGCATGTTCATATAGAAACACCATTTTATTATAAATAAATTTTATTTTATTTTGTAAAATGTAGGATGTAGAGTACTATATAAATTATAAATTTTATGGGATTTTATATTTTTGTGCAATATGGTTTTATTTTTTCAAAAATGTTATTTTATAAAAAAAATTTGAAGAAAAAGTTAAAAAAATATAAGAACTACTATTTTTAACTAAAGAAGTAATCAGCTACTACTATTTATAATATATCTTTTATTTTTTTTTCTAAAATTTTCCAATAAGATAAATATTTTTTTTTAAAAAAAAAATCATATATTTACAAGAGTATTGTTGTTACACGGGCCCAAAATGAAGCCCAAAACGAAGTTCTGGTTGATTTGTAAGCCTCCAATATTTTCAAGATATATCACCTTTAAGACTGTTTTTGAAAAATACCAACATTTCAAATTATTACTTAGGCCACTGGATTTTATTTTTATTTTACACCACGTTTCTTTTATTTATTTATTATTTTTTTAAATGATGCTCATTTTAACATCATGTTGTGGCTAAGTTTCATGAAAAAAAATAAAATTAAAAAGCAGGTTATAAAATTAAGATGGAATGGAACTCAAAATGTAATTAGCAAAGTAGTCTCTGAATATTAGATCCGAAAATTCAATATTTTCTAAGGGAAAGTTTTGTTACTTTTTGCTCCAAATTAGTTTTTTAAAAAGGCAAAATTGCAGTATAAGTTTCTAAAAAAATTTACTTTGATGTACATAAGTTCTCAATCTCGAAAAATTGAGGTAATAGCTCTAAGCTCGAGTTTTTTGTAAGTCTGTTAGTCTCCACTTTAACAAATCCGTTAGTTGCTCTCAAAAATATTACTTCTTGATATTAAATTACGCATAAGTTCATAAAAAGTTTACTTTGATGTAAATAGGTCTTGAATCTCGAAAATTGTTGTAATTATAGTCTACAAGTTCGAGATTCTCTTTAGTCCGTAATTACTATATAGGTACCAAATTTAACTCAGTTTGCAGTTTTTTAAATTTTTGTGTGTCAAAAGTTTATTGCTCCACATCTTAAAAATTATTTAAAAATCAAATAATAGAAAATTTATTTAAAAATCATTTAGATAATGAACTAACCCACACTGAGGTCTAGGGATGGAGAATCTAGGTCGGAGAGTCCGAGACCAAAGCCAGGGTCAGACTAATACTAATACAATATAATATAATCTAACATAATATTATACAATACAATACAACAAAACCAACTAAACAAGTTGTTGAGAATCATGGGTAACTATCTCAAAACTAATTAGTGATGAGTGGAGTAACCCGCGTTCTTATATATGGCTCAATGTTTTAGATTTAATCCATATGAGACAATATTTACTAATATCTCCCTTCAAACCTTACCATAGGTCGTGCCATTTTGCTCGTTTTATTTTTATTCGGATCTCAAGCGTTTTTGCACTATCTGGATCTCATGCAACTAACTAACTATCTAGATATGCGCAGATCGAAAACCCACTAGAGATATAGCTCTGATACCATATTGAGAATCATGAAATTTTCAAAACCAATTGGTAATGAGTGAAGTAATTATACAATTTATAAATAAATTAAAACTACAATAATTATAGTTATCTTTATCAAATTTATCAAGTTTACTGTTATTTGTTATTTACCTGATACTGTAATCTGTTATTACAGTTAGCACATTAGTTAGTATCTCCCGTGTATTTAGGTGATTAGTTCAATTAGTTGTGCTTGTTTCTTTTAGTGTTTTTACTCTGTTCTCTTCTTATCTCCTTGTATATATATATACCTCTTGTAATTACCATTTCTTCAGTTAATGAATTTAGTTTTCTCTCTCTCTCTCTCTTTCAATCTCTCTTTCACTTTGTCTCTATCGCAACATGGTATCAGAGCGGAGAAGCAGACTTCTCCTCTGATCTTCTACGCTTCCGCCTCTTCCCACCAGGTCGTGCATTCCTCTCCGGCAATGGTGGCGTACTGATTCGATCTCTCCTTCACTGAATTCTTCTCTTCTTCCTGGAAATTCTTTCCAGCACTTTTCATAGTCAAGAATGTCTACTGACGATCAAGAAACTGGAGCAGAAGCTAGAATTCAAGGCTCTGCCATTTCTGCAACTCGAAGCAATCAAGTCCTGAATTCAAGAAATCCTCTTGAAGATCCCTCCGATCCTTATTACCTTCACCACGGCGATAACCCCGGCAATATTCTGGTTTCTCAACCTCTAACAGGACAAGATAATTACACTTCATGGAGTCGAGCAATGCAACTGGCAATCTCTCTCAAAAACAAATTAGGATTCTTGGATGGTTCTATCCCTAAACCTGATATTTCTGAATATAATCTTTACAATGCTTGGATAAGAAACAATAACATTGTTATATCTTGGATTCTTAATTCCGTTTCTAAAGAAATTTCCTCTAGTTTGCTTTATGATGAATCTGCAGCTACTATATGGACAGATTTGAAAATCAGATTTCACCAACAAAATGGTCCACATATATTCAATCTGAGGAAGAGTTTGATGAATCTTCGTCAAGAAAATCAAACCATAAGTATGTACTACACTCGACTGAGAACGATATGGGAAGAATTGTCCAATTATAGACCCAATTGTACATGCAATGGATGCACTTGTGGTGGTGTAAAAAGGCTTCAAGAACACCACCACATGGAGTACATCATGTCATTCTTGATGGGACTTTCAGACCATTTCTCTCGGATTCGCAACAGCATTCTTTTGATGGATCCTATGCCAGAAGCAAATCGGGTTTTTCATCTTGTCACCCAAGAAGAAAACCAAAAAGGTAATCTCTCTTCTGGAAATGATTCCAATACTAACATGGCTTTTGCTTTCCAATCAGATAGGAATACCAACTCAAAAGCTGATGCTCAAGCCTCCAAGAATCATTCTTCAAAGAAAAATAGGCCCTTTTGCACACATTGTAACATGCTTGGACATACCATTGAGAAATGTTACAAGATCCATGGATATCCTCCAGGATTCAAGAACAACAAATCTAAGGATGCTTCGGCTAATCAAGTCCAAACCAGCACGGATTCTAAAAACTCTAATGATGAAGGACACACCTTTTTACCTCAGCTAAATGCTCTGCAATATCAGCAACTATTGAATCTCCTTGCCAGTCAACAAATGGGTATGCCAAACACTGATCCTAGTTCCTCTTCAAGATCAACAGGTATCGTATTATCTCACCATTATATTACTCCTGATAATGGTTCTTGGATAATAGATTCTGGGGCTACCCAACACATATGCAACAACATTAAAATGTTTCAATATGTTTCCAATATGTGTAAGACCAGGTTAATCCTTCCTAACAATGATTCTTTTTTTGTTCATCAAAGCGGTTCCATAGCAGTAAATAAGTATCTTACTTTGACTAATGTACTGTATGTTCCTAGTTTTAAATACAATATCATATCGGTCGGCGAAATTTCACTAATAGTGGTTCTATTTCAGTAAAATTTAAATCTAACAATTTCTCTATTCAGGACAAGCACAACCAGAGGGAGATTGGCAGAGGTAAGGCCATCAATGGACTCTATGTGATGGATGCTTCAACCAAAGATTCCTATGCTTTCTCTGTGACTGCTGAACTTTGGCACTCAAGATTGGGACATCCATCTCAAAAAAGACTTGCCCTTCTAAGTGACAAAATAGACTGTAATGTTAGCTCTTTACATAAAAATGAACCTTGTTATATTTGCCCTTTAGCAAAACAAAGAAAGCTCCATTTTCCTAATAAGAATGCTTTTGCTGTCAATAAATTCGATATTGTCCATTGTGATACTTGGGGACCTTACCACATTAGTTCTCATTCTAATTACAAGCACTTTCTCACTTTGGTTGATGATCTCACTAGATTCACATGGATTTATCTTCTAAAACATAAATCCGATGTTACTGAAATAATACCTCAATTTTTATCTTATGTTAAGACTCAATTTCAATGCACTGTCAAGAATTTCGTTCAGACAATGCTCCTGAACTTGTGTTCAAGAATCTCTTTGCACAACTTGGAATCATGCATGATTTTACCTGTGTAGAGACCCCTGAACAAAACGCGATTGCTGAAAGAAAACATCAGCACCTATTAAATGTGGCTCGTGCTCTTTTCTTTCAAGCAAAAATGCCAATAAAATTCTGGTCTGAGTGTATTATGACAGCTGCTTTTTTAATAAATAGAACTCCTACTCCTCTTCTTAAAAACAAGACACCTTTTGAGTTACTATTTGGCAATGCACCTGATTATTCTAATCTCAGAAACTTTGGTTGTCTTGCTTTTGCTTGCACTCTTACTGCTAATCGTACCAAGTTTGCCCCAAGAGCAAAACAATGTGTTTTTATAGGGTATCCACAAGGCATCAAAGGTTACAAACTTTATGACTTGAATGACAAACAAATTTTCATATCAAGAAATGTGATTTTCCATGAAAATATTTTCCCTTTTCAGACTCTTAATAAATCTGATATTGGTGTCGATCCTTTCTCTCATTTAGTTTTTCCATCTTCTAATATATCTAACACAAATATAAGTGATTTCTCTGCAGAAAATTATTCTGATAATCCTACTGCTGCTATACCAGAAGGGACTGCTGCTGTTGATCTTTCAGAAAACACTGCTGCTGTCATACCTTCAAATATGCAGACCCAATCATCTCAGGATCCCAGCCCTTCTCAGGACTCTCCTCTTATCCCTGACACGGTTCCAGCTTCACCCAACAGCAACATCCCTCACGACTCCTCAACTCATGATCTACCAAGAAGAACAACGAGAACAACTCGACCCCCAACATATCTCAGAGACTATGAGTGTCACTCTATCATACAAGATCAATCATCCACACCACACTCTCTATCAAAGTTTTTTTCTTATGATAAGCTATCTAAATCTCACAAAGCCTTCGTTCTTGCAGTTACTGCCCTTTTCGAACCAAGGAATTACAACCAAGCTAGACAACATAAAGTGTGGAACGATGCTATGAACACTGAGATATATGCTCTTCTTCGAAACAAGACATGGACTGTGGTAAAACTCCCTCCTAATAGAAGAGTGATTGGCTGTCGTTGGGTATACAAGATCAAGTTCAACAGTGATGGATCCGTTGAACGATGCAAAGCAAGATTAGTTGCTCAAGGTTACAGTCAACAAGAAGGATTGGACTTCTTCGATACCTTTTCTCCTGTAGCAAAGATGGTAACCTTCAAATTACTACTGGCCATTTCCTCCATCAAGCAATGGCCCACTTTGCAAATTGACATCAACAACGCTTTTCTCAATGGAGATCTCCAAGAAGAAGTTTACATGGCATTGCCCCCTGGATTTTCTCCTCCTACCACAGAGGACAGCCCCAACCTTGTTTGCAAACTTCATAAATCCATATATGGTCTTAAACAATCTTCAAGACAATGGTATAAGAAGCTCTCCGATGCTCTTCTAACAGCAGGTTTTTCTCAATCAACAGCCGACTACACTCTATTCACACGAGGTTCTAATGACACATTCATCGCACTACTCGTTTATGTCGATGATATTATCATCACTGGCCCGAACATTCATCTTCTCCAACAAGTGCAAGACTCTCTCAATGCACAATTTCAACTAAAAGCCTTGGGTCCACTCAAATATTTTCTGGGCTTTGAAATTGCTAGATCTGATGAAGGAGTGTTCTTATCTCAACGCAAATATACTCTCCAACTTCTCGAAGACACTGGATACACAGGCAGTAAGCCTGCAAAGACCCCAATGGATCCAAGAACAAAACTCGACGCTGAACAGGGACAACTACTTGATGATCCTTCCTCGTACAGACAACTCATAGGCAGACTTCTCTACCTGACACTTTCAAGACCTGATATAACATTTGCCGTCAACACCTTGAGCCAGTTTATGTCATCTCCTCGCACCACACACATGCAAGCCATCCACCATTTACTCAGATATCTCAAGGGCAGCCCCGGACAAGGTCTTCTTTACAGCTCCAAATCCTCTTTACATCTCCGGGGCTTCTCCGGCGGACTGGACTGCTTGTCCTACCACGAGACGATCGGTTACTGGTTTTTGCATATTCATAGGAGATTGTCTCATTTCATGGAAAACTAAGAAACAAACCACTGTTTCTAAGAGCTCTGCAGAGGCTGAGTATCGTGCTCTTGCTAGCACCAGCAGTGAAATAACTTGGATTCAATATCTTTTAACTGATTTCCAAATCAACCAACCTGCCCCTGCCTTCATTTATTGTGATAATCAGTCAGCCATACATATCGCCAATAATCCGACCTTTCACGAACGAACCAAGCATATTGATCTCGACTGTCACTTCATTCGGGAAAAGATTAAAGCTTCAACTATTCGCCTAATACCAGTCAACACCACATTACAATTAGCAGACGCTTTTACAAAGCCTCTCCCCTCTACCATTTTATCATCCCATATTCGCAAGATGGCTGTTTATGATATCTACAGTCCATCTTGAGGGGGGGATATCAAATTTATCAAGTTTACTGTTATTTGTTATTTACCTGATACTGTAATCTATTATTACAGTTAGCACATTAGTTAGTATCTCCCGTGTATTTAGGTGATTAGTTCAATTAGTTATGCTTGTTTCTTTTAGTGTTTTTACTCTGTTCTCTTCTTATCTCCTTGTATATATATATATAACTCTTGTAATTACCATTTCTTCAATTAATGAATTTAGTTTTCTCTCTCTCTTTCAATCTCTCTTTCACTTTGTCTCTATCGCAACAATCTTCAAGCTCTTATATATCATAACATATATATATTTATTGCAATAAAGCTTCTAATGATAATCTTGGCTAGGGCGTATTATATATGTGCACTTGACCATGATCTAATTAGTTGATTGAAAAGTTTAGCCAAAAAGAGAAATGAGAACAAATACATATAGTTCATGAGGTTTCCATTGAAAACCCTAAAAAAATATATTGGAAAATTATCTGCTAAAGTTTCATCCAAAAACTTCCAAAAGTTGGTGTTGATGAGTAGCACACACACATACCTTTTACTTTTGTTTGAATAATAATAATGAAAAGAGAATAGGTTGCCTCATATGTCAATAAAGTGATAAACTTTCTCCAACATAACATATGGTTTAATTATATACACATACCGATAAAAAAAAAAAATAGCAAGGAAAATAAAGTTAGCTAGCTAGATTCAAAGTGTCGTGGTATAATATTATTATGCTTAATTGTTTCACAATTAATTTATTAAAAATAAATGCACCTCTTATTATTAATATAAAATATACTTTATACATATTAGTGTATTGTGAGTTTAGTTTGATGTAAGAACTAGATTATATGTGATAGATTATCTTGATCTAACAGTTGTTAATTATAAGAAGTTAAAGCACTCTAAATTAGGAGTCACAATTTGTATTTATAGGTCGTATTTGTGTAACGTACCAAGGCTTAGTTATTACAAGAAAATGTCAAATAAAAATCTGACTTATTTATGAATCGTGTCAAAAATCAAAATTCAAATTCAACCTGTTAAACTCGTTTGTATAAAAAATCATGTTAATTTAAGTTAAGTTATCAACTCATTAACATGTTTATAATAAGTTTAACTTATTTGTAATCTTGTTATGATAAATTTATGAACAATTTAACATGTTTATGTCTTATTTAATTAAAAAATATAATTTAGATATAATAAATATAATAAATTTAAAAGTAGTGTATACTTTTACATAAGTCATTATTGTGTCATTTTTAAATTAAAGGTGTCAATTCAAAAATGACATGTTTAATAAACAGATTAGCCGTGAGTCAATTCAAAAATGACTCAAACTCATTTATTAAGACAAATCCAAACTTATTTATTTCGTGGGAGTTTCGAGTCGTGTTATTGTGTTTGACCCAAATTTTCAATCCTACTTCAAAGTCAAACCAAGTCTATAGTACATTAATTTATCTAAATTAATAAAGTGCATTATAAAAAAAAAAAACAAAGGAGAAAACCATTTTAGATGTGTATTTTATAAAAATTATTGATTTGATTCTTTATTCAATTAAATGAAAAATTATTAGACAAAACTTAATAGTACACCGTTTTATTTTTATCAAAATAAAACTTAATAATAGCTGATATAGAGATATTATGACAAAACTAATTACGTTTTTATATTTATTCATGTTAGAAATTATCTTCATGCAAGTTAATTATTTATAAAAATTATTGAAAATTAAGCTCAAGTCTTATTTGTATCATTTTAAAAAAAATACAAAATTTATTTTATTATTTAACAAAATAAAAGGTCCAATATCAATAATTTTTAAAAAAGACAGAATGATATTAATCCTAAAACAAATAACATATAACATAATACATTTGGAGACATAATTTATTCCCTATATATATTGAAACATGACAATGTATATATATATATATACTAAGAAAAACTAAACATAGATAGATGGGAGAGTGAGGAAAGGGTTTTGGTTTTATTTTGTACGTTGGTTAGTATGCAAAGAATCTCTTTGGCTCAAATCAAGGCCTACTTCTACTTTGGTTGTGGAGCCATAAAAGCTTTATATTACCCCAAAAAGGGTCCTCACCTTTATCACTTTTCAACTACTCTCCCACATTATTCATTTATTATTATTTATATACATATTCTTGTAGGAATACCCTTTGGGAACTACATACTAAATATATATCACCTTGTTTGATAAAATGACTCTCATTGATCACAAATGCAAGTTGGTGCATGTGGGGTCATGACACGTGTAAAATGTTCATTGGTTTGATGACATATAAATGCATGGGAACATGGTGATATGATATCAATAAAGAGAAATGATAGCTACACACCACCTAAAAGGATCTATTGAAGCACTTTCTATCTATTTTACTATTTTAGAAAAAAGAAATTTAGTCGTAATTATTTAAGATGTTTTTAAATTTTGAGAGATTAGGAAAAATTTAATACGGCGAAAGCAGTGTTCAAATAACTTATTGCACGCGAGACTCTTTTATATTATACACATCCGAAATAGATTGTTTGAACCTTATTTTCAGCTTGTTAATTTTTTTTTTTTTTGAGTTTCTTAAAATTTTGCAGGATAATAATTATAACGTAGACGACCATAAAAAAATTAAACTTAATTTTTTTCACAAATATTGATGCAGATAAAAATGCATCAGCATATACCTCTTTTAGTAGAGGGTACATTGTAATTTTTTTTTTACAACAAAAATATTTGTATTTGATACATGTTAGTTGAGTATTATTATTAGACACTATAGTGGTGCCTAATACTTTCTATAAGTGATATATTTTATGATTGATTAGTGATATTTTTGAAAAATTATTTACTTAAATTTTATAAGACTTACTATTTAATTGTACAAATAATAATATAACACCAAGAAGCATATTAGATAGTAGCCATACTTAACAATTCTGTATGTTAGTTAAAAGGGGGGAAGAAGGAGGAGACAATGGCGTTAATACTTAATACTTGTGGTGAGAATTTATGAGAAGAAAGAACTAAAATCTAGGCAAATTTTTGATATGTCTATATACCTCTCTCTTCTAAAAGATGCTTTTTATTAGGTCAATCAGCATGAAATTAGGGCGCTTGGGAACTGAAAAATATTATACATTAATAATAATTTCATTTACCTAAGGTCTTTTTCAAAAAAAATATATATATATAAATATTTATGTTGGGTCAAATAGTATGACTTTAGGTCAATGATAGCATTAATTTGGATCAGAATCCAATGAGTATCTATATATATATATGAGATGTTTGTTCTCTCTCTCTCTCTTATTACAATGAAATCATCTTAATCTAAACTTGATTGGCCATTAATATTTTTAAATATCTTTTTGATTAAATATATATTTACATGTGTAAATTGACTCAGTATATGTGTTTTCTTATAAGAGCAATGCTATTAGCACCATTGTCTAGCACCTTCTTAACATGTCATGTTACGATTGACTAGCGATACTCTTTAAAAAATATTATATTAAATTATATGGGACCCGATACTTAATTGGATTAATAGCGATATTAACACATAAGACGGTGCTAGACACCATTAGTGTCCTTTAACATTTCTCTTCTTTTAAGTATTAATGGTGATTAATACTTTTTAAATGCATCGATTAGTGACTAATTATCGATACTTCTTAAGATTTATTATATTATAATCAAACTATATGAGATCTGATACTTAATTGGTCTAATAGCGATATTTATACGTAAAAAAGTACTAAATACTACTCATACCTTTTAGTATCTCTCGTTTTCTTTAAGGGGTTATTGACATCTCGTGATTATAAATAATTTTTTTTTATCCTTTCCTCCTATATAAATAGATTAGTTCTATTTATGTTTCATAATTAAGAAAAATTGGATGAGTACTTAATTATACATTATTCTCAAATAATAATAATGTGTTTAAACAAATTTGCTTAATAAGAATGGTAAAAAATTCAAAAAATGAAGTGAATTATAACAATGTACCCTATATAGCTTTACATAAGGTTCGACTTGATTAATTAAGTAAGTTAAGCCTGTGTTTAGAATTCATCTGACTTAATAGTTAATTTTTTTTTTACTTATTTTAAAAAATACTATTTTCTTTAATTAAGGGCTTAATTTTTTTTTTTATTTTGTAACCTATTAAATTTTATGATTGGCCCTAATCTCCAAACGAAACAGGTCTGTTTCATTCTAAAATAATATGAGCATTGCTATTAGGCACCAGTGGTGCTTAGCACCTTCTTGAAATGTCGCGTTGCGATTGGTTAGCGATACTCTCTAAAAGCTATTATATTAAATTATATGAGACCCGATACTTAGTTGAACCAATAACGATATTGACACGTAGGAGGATGCTAGGCACCAATAACGCTCTTTAACATTTCTCAAATAATATAATATATAAATTACATTACCTAGATAATATTATTTTTAAATTAGAGGACCACAAAAGGAACTATAAATATCCAAAACCTATGAATATATATAACTCAAATTAAACTTCATATGTGGAAATTATAACATTGGATTCTTTTTGGATGGACTCAAAATTTAGAAAAATGAGAAAAATAAAATAAAGATAGTTTCAAGTTTTATGATGAATTTATGAAGCCTCTTCACTATAAAAGTTACCACCTATATACTGACATTCGTATTAATTATTCTACCACCTATATTTATTTATATATATATATATATTCACGAGACAAGAGAAAAATAAGATAGGTCAATTTCTTGGCCTGCCTAAGATTTGACCCTTATTACATTTTTTTTTTAAAATAATTATAAAAATTATTAATTCCAACCATAAATAAATTCATATATAACAAAATAGACTACACTATAGTATACTACAGAAAATTGAAGCCACGAAATTCGAGATCATTTTTGAATTATTTTTTAAAGAAGGAAAAAAAGAATAGAAAATAGGGATGACTAGTATGGATTTTTATAATAGAAAAAATTTTAATATGCGGAATATAAAATTAAACAATCTGTTATATATATATATATTTTATTATTTTATATGTGTATAAATATATTTCTTAAACACTATTTTCTATATTATATATATAGATATTATTCTAAAAAAAAATTCAAAATTTTGCATGTTTTAAATAAGCACCCAAAAAAATACTTAATTAATTTTGATTTGTGTGTGACCAGCCTAGTCGTCATATCTTGAATCCTCGTGAGTGGTAAAAAAAATTACACTCAACATAAAGATTCACTTTAAGAACCGTTTAAAATGAGTTAATGATAATTAAGGAATGATAATGTGAGATATTATCATATTTATTTTAAGAATATTATTCCCTTTTAATATTTTCATCAAAACTATTCCTTTTTTATTAACTAAATTAATATTTACAATAACAAAATAAATAAAGTAACAAATATATATATGTATAAGATATAAAAATTAATAGAAGAGAGGTCCCCTATATATGAGTTTGTTTTTTTCCTTATTGAGTTTGGCGAATTAGATCAACTAAACCACTCAGATCCTCTCTTGACTTTTTTATTTATTTATTTTTAGGTTTCTTGTTTTGTCTCATATTATTATTATTATTATTATTATTATTATTATTATTATTATTATTATTATTATTATTATTATTATTATTATCGTCCAAATAAAATATTATACACAATTTATTTTATTGTGACTAAAAATAAAAAAATTTGTGATTAATTATTATAAATTATTATTCCTACATGTGACTAAAATGTTTTAATTAACTAAAGATATTAGTTACAAAAGTTATAATTTAGTATAATTAAATGTATTTTAAATGACTATATTGTAACTAAAACTAAATACAATTTGTATCTAAATATATATTTTAAGTTGATATTAATATTCATTTTTGTTTCTAAAGTGATGGTTTGATTAGGTCATGATGATATCTCCCGCTATATATGGGATTTTCTAGGGTTGATTTTTTATTTTTCAATTTTTTTTAACAAGTTTTTAGGGTTATTATTATTATAATAAATTTCTATATGTATATATATAAGATACATCATATGGAAGAAGATACAAATGTAGAAGTTGAGATACAAATAGAGAGAGAAAGAGAATAATAATGAGATAGATAGAGAGAAGGGTATTTCTGCAATTATAATTTTTATCACTTTGTCCTTTTTCACCTCCTTTTTATCTATTCCTCTATTCTCATTTTTTCCCCACACATTTTTTTTTCTTCCTTTCTTCTCTCATATTATCACAAAAACCATATAAAATCTCTCTTTCTTTTCTTTTCTTTTCGATCATGATCTCGGGGCCAAAACGATGTAGTTTCAAAGATAGATTTAGTAATTATTTGGGAAGCTTTTCGTTTTTTTGAGGGGAATGTTGTCTGGCTCGAGGCCATTATTTTTAATTTTTAATTTTTTTTCTCATTAACAAAATATATAAATCGATCGATCTATAAGATTTTGTTAATCTCAACATTTCTTGTTTGAGTTAATTAATTATAATTATAATTAATGACGTCGGACCAGGCTTCATTCCCCCCAATTATTAGTTGCTATTCCCTTTTCAGATCTTCAGATTTTTGATCCAAATCCAAAAGGGTATGTTTTAGTTTTTGTGTATTGTATATTATTATTATTATTTTTTTTGGTTGAGCAGATTAGTGTAATGATGATGATTTTGAGTTTTGACTGTTTATTATTACAATTATTTTTTTCAAAAAAAATATAATTTCTGACTACTGAAGAAGTAGTGTGTAAAAGATCATCATCATTACACTATTTTTTTTTTTTAACTCTAAATTTCATGGATGATGATGATGATGATGATGATGAGTATGATTGTCAGTCAGTCCTTATTATAGGTTCATCATTGGTTTGGTTTTTTATATATATATATATTTTTTAATTTTATTTTTTCATGATGGTTTTACGAATCTTTTCTGTCTGTTTGTACTTAATAATAATAATAATAATAATAATAATAATAATAATAATAATAATAATAATAGCTACTTCAATTTATCCAGAATTGGTTCTCTTTTATTTTCAATTGCTAATTAGGGTTTCAGTATATATAAATATATATATTTATAGAACTGTATATAACTCCTGCACTATGATCTATTATATATATATATTAATTTATTTATATTTATAATAAATATGTATGATTGGTCTTTTCTTATATGTATTTTTTTCTTTTTTCTATTTGGATAGATACAGATAACTTGTTTGGAAATATATATAAATATTTTTTAAATTATAATTATTAATTTGTTTTTAATTTATCATGATCATATTTCTTTGCCAAACTCTTTTTTGGGTTATGTTAATTATTTAATTATTATAATTAAAAGTTAATGTTTATGATATATATTTTGGCTAGCTATATATTAAATATTAATGGACCTGAGCTCTTTATTTAATTATTATAATTATTTTGGCTAGCTATATATTATTTAATTATTATAATTAAAAGTTAATGTTTATGATATATTATTTTGGCTAGCTATATATTAAATGTTTATGATATATATTAAATATTATTTTTCAGAAAAGTAGAAAGGAATGATTGAGTATGTTATTACTTATAAATAAATGCCCAATTAGTTAAAAACACACAAAATTAATTAAATTTTTTCAAAAAATAAAATAGAATAGAATTAATAAACTTTTGTTCCATAAATCCGGCCTTAATAATAATTAGGGCAAAACTAACAAAGCCTCACAGTTAAGATGATGACCAAAACAACAAGCGCCCTAATCTTATTGTTTTGGTTTGAAGTCTATCGCAACTAATTTGTTACCTTGTTTGGTAACGAATATTAATGGTTAATAAAACTACATTTTATATTAAAAAGATTGTTCTTGGGTTTTGTTTTTTAAGGATAATTGTATTTGTTAATTTTGAAATTAACATATCATTGAATTATATATATGCAACAATATTGGAATGTATGGTGTACATGTTCTATAATCATAGAATATATATACAATATATATATATAATTTTGGGTCAAAGTTTTTGGCATATCTTGTAATTATTTAATTTGTTTGGTCATAGTAAAACTAACAGTAAAAGATTGTTTGTTTCAAAATGTGTGCCGCTCAATGCAAAAAATTTATATATATATATATATATATATTAACACACAAAAATATATAATAATTTCTTCATTTATTCATTAATATTAATTTAAGTAACAAAAATCCATTAACAAAGTTTAAACAGATAAGAGAGCCAAAAAATATATATCACCAAGAATAAAACATAAACTTATTATTACATGCACAATATATATATCATTAATTTATTTTAACTACATATATTTTTTTAACACATACAATTTGTGGTAATTAAAACTAAATATATGTTATAATTTTTTTGGGTACATTAATCCAATGATAATTATACAAAATCCATAAAACTAGCGTGTTTGAAAATTAAATTGAAATCTTTTATATATATTCATAGGACACATCATGATCAAATTATTTAATTATGACCATATATATAAAAATATATAAATATGCATGCATATATATATGTATGTGATGAGACATATAATAAATAGAGTACACAACTAGTTCAGTACCACTATATATGTATATATATGGGTTTATCATTCTGTCATTATTACTTTCTGATCAATATATATATGTAAATATCAGTGAATGTGTTTAATGTTATATAAATATTTTGAATTTTATTATTGTATAAATAAATAAATAAATAAATAAATAGAGTTGAGTCAGTATCAGCAGTTAATTTTAGCATGGATACCTCTTTTCATGACTGTGATATGTATATTAAATACAGAATGTGATCTATCACTTTCTCCCCCACAACTCTTTGTTTCTACATTATTTACAAATTAAATATAATTTATATATATATATTTATATATTTTTTAAAACAAATTTCAAAAATTATATCTTAAAAAATTTCAAAAATTATCCTATTTATAAATGTTTTTTTTTTAGGTTTAGCGTACGTAGTGTTATTACAATTTATTAATCACATGTATAATATTTAATAACAATATTTATTTATTAGTACAAATCAAAGTCTTGAGTTTTATGCTATAATAATAATAATAATAATCAAAGTCTTGGGACTGGTCAATATCATGAATTTTGTACATAATAAATATAAAACCATATTAATTTTTATATTTAAATTATTATCAATACCATTATTGGAACTTGTGTTAACATATATATATGCATGCTCACCTCTTTTAATATGTTATAATATTTTGGTTTTCATCAGAATTGATTTTTGTTTGTATAATATATATATAAGACTAAATTGAATTTGTTGACCTAGCTAATTGTGTAGGTAATTAAATTGTCAAAATTTCTTAGAGTCCGTGAACTTTTTGTTTGAATAATTAGTCCTCTTAATTAAATAGAGATATGGTGATATCTATAAATTAGACAATAAAAAATAGAATAAAAATAATTTGTCACATAAATATTAAAATTTTTTAATTGTAGATAAATATCTAATTTAATTTTTAATGATAATAATATTTAAATTATTTTTTTTTGAAACTTTCATAAGTACAAGACTGTTAAGTATAAGTCAATGACCACATGATATAATTTTTGATTGATCCTGTTCATTAAATTTTTATTTTTTATTTAAAAAAATTAACTATATATACCAATAAAAAAGTAACAAGTAAGATTATAACTTGATAGTTAACAGTCTCCAAAAGTTATTATCATTCCTGAAAAGTTGTTGTCTCCCGGAAGTATGTTCCTAGAAGGCTTTCTTGTCCTTCCGAGAAGTGTCCTCAGTGAAGCAAGGCTTCCTGGAAAGAAGTTCCGTATAGTCGACTCCAGCTAGCTCTTTCCTATTCGGGAAGCTCCTTCAGCAAGTACTTTGGTCCGTGATCCCGGAAGCTCATATATGTTCCTGGATGCACTTATACTTAAGCTGACGTGGAGATCTCACTCAAAGAAGAGTTTGCTAATTAAATTTGTTAAGTCCTAACTAACTTAATCACTTATTTTCTTACAGTCACCGACTTTAAGATCTTAATCCTAAGTCTATAAATACCACCAACTCTTATCTTTTTTGAGACACGACGATCAAATTGAGTTTCATGGTTGAGAGAGAAAAGATTGAGAGGCAGAGAGAGAAAAAGTACAGAGAAAAAAGAGAGATTGGAATTGAGTTTTTATGAAAAATCTTCTATAGATGAAGAGAGATCTTCTCAACTGTATTGTACTTGTTCTTGCTCAATCAATAAAGAGAATTTGGTGGTGTTCCAGAACTACAGTAGAGCCATATATAGATCACATCGATTTATCAAATTTGAACCAATATATGTGTTGGTGTTGATTTTATCATTTTACTACTTTAATCGTTTCTAGTTTTACATACTCTGTACATCCCTATTTTTTTTAATAATTGTTTGTGATTTGTTATTTTTGTCATTACTAATTATTTAGTGATTAAATTATAAATTAATTTGATTCTACACTTTAGTTTTAATTTTTCCACACTAAATTATGTATTATTATCGTAAAAAATTAAGCTTAAATATTTATCTCTGACTAAAAATTAAAGTTAAGTATTTATATGATAAATTATTCAATTCAAAAATTAACATCATATATATAATAATGCCAAGAACAATATAATTGCCTAGAATTAAAATCAGGACACATATAAAGGTTCTGGATATGAAATTTTAGAGATTAGAAAGTACATGCAAAAAGCTAATTAGCTAGTGCCTAGTGGTATATAGACTAATATATATAGTACTTAATTATATTTTATGTAATACATATGAAAAGAAAATTATGTAACTTTGATTATCATGCAATTAGATTTATATATATTTTATTTCCTAATTATTCCCACTGCATTGGATTTATATGATTTTAATAATTTTGAGTGGACACAATGTGTAGGCGTGGGATATGTTTTATTATTATTATTATTTTATTATTATATATACTATTTAATTAGTATTTTTTAAATTGTAAATGGGAAACTTTTTTTTTTCTTTTCCAAGGTTTTATATTAAAAAAAAATATTTAACACTATATCTTACTAGGAAAGCCACAGTAGTACTATTTGTATATAGTGTGATTTAGAATATTTAAGTTAGTAGAAAGAGACAAGCAAATAAAGTTATTTTAATATTCTCAGATAAACAAACAGTGGTTATGTAAATTTGTGTGAGTGAATATTCACATACAATATTTGATTCTTTCTATTGTGTTTTCTTCAAGAAAAAGTACATGTAAAATAGAACGACATGACTCATAAGTTTAATATATTCGTGTTATGTTTAGATTCGTGTTGTATTTTGTTCAGATCATTTTCTTTTCTTTTTATTTTTTAATATAAACCAACTTATTTTTATACGAATTTCGAATTTTATTCTCCAATATTAATTTATTCTTACAATTAATGAGTTAATTATTAACTAAATTACATTTTTTTTATAATTTTAATTATTTTTATATAATTTTAACTCACAATTTTTTTTTAAAAAATAATTTATAGTTTTAGTTACATTTTCTAATAATTTAAGTTATCGAAGTATAAATTATTGATATTATATTTAAGTTTTATTATGTTAAAATTAAATATAATTAATAAAAATATTTATTATTATTATTATTATTATTATTATTGTTATTACACTTTTAACATTGAACTTGTCTATTCGTGCTTATGTATTGTATGTCAACCTCAAACTGAATCCATATTTTTTTCATATTGTGTTATGTTCATGTCCCTTAAATTCGTACAATTTATAGTATTGTGTCGAATGGTTCGAACTACATTTACAATACTAGCCTTAGGTATAGACTATTTAGACTGATTATGTCTAACAATCAAAGTGAAAAGAGATCAAAATTTTAGGAAAACATCAATTTTTCTTAAAGCCACATTTTCTGTTTTGGAAAAAAAAAAAATTCAATTTCATACAAAAATATTATGTTATGTATTGATCCCCTGCTTTTTAAAATTTTCACATGTTATTATCTTTGTTATTTTTTGATCTTATATTTCTCAAGAGTTTTTTGTTTTGGATTTATAATATAGTGCTTACCTAATAATCAAAATCCTATGGAAAAAGATATTTTAAATTTGTCAACTAATTAAAAAAAAGAAAATTACATAAATTGTTATTTTTGGTAAATTTTTTGTTAGATAAAATTTAAAACTATCATGAAGTCACATGAAAGTAACAGGAAAACAACCTCACGATTCAAAACAACAACAAAAACAACATTAAAATAACATACAAATAATAAAAAATCAACAATAAAATAACAAAAGTATAAAATTAAAATACATCAAAAAACTGTATTTTCTGTAAATAAAATCTTAAAAACTATAATAATATTTAACATTTCATACAACCATATTTTTATTTTTTTATTTTTTGTGTGTGTATTTATGAATTTATCCCTTAAAAAATGTATTGTGACAGTGACTTTGGAGCATTTTATTTTTTGGGTTTCCACTCCTAATTTTGAACCAAGAGATCCAAAAACCACTTATGATGTTTATTAACTGTATATTGTTTGTATAGGCCCAAAAATTGGAGAGAATAATTTTGTTGAAAAAAAAATACGGATAATTATATAAAACACTATTTTCTGTAATTTTTTTTTTATATATATTTTTACGTTTATTTTTTCTTTTATATTTTTACGGGTTTTTATAAAAATAACATCAAAATAACAAGAAAATTACATAAAAGTAACACGAGAATAACATCAAAACAATAACAAAAAATAACAACAAATTAATAAAAGTACAACATAAACTACATCAAAGATCGTATCTTCTGTAAATAAAATCATAAAAAATCGTAAAAATATTTAAAATTCTGTACAACTGTAATTTTGTAATTCTTTTTGTTATTTTTGTGTATTTGTAAAATAATCCCCAAAATTATTCAATATCTTTCGGGAGAATTTTTATTTTTATGGTTTTTAAAGTATAAGTTTACAAAAGTATGGCTTTTCACAAAAAAGTTATTTTATGAGAAAATTTTAGAAAAAATATGGAAAAACAATAGCATAAGGTACCTAGTTACCCCCTTATGGTAATTGGTTACCCTTCTGGTTACCATAAGGGTACATGTTTATCCTTGATTTTTCCATATTTTTCTAATTTTTTCTTCAATTTTCCCATAAAATAACCTTTTTGAAAAAAAAAAAAAACTATATTTTTACACAAAAAATATGAAAACTCATAAAATTTGTAATTTCCTTATTCTTACATTTGCTTTTAATTTCAAGGTTTTTTTTTTTTTTTTGGTTTGATATGTATATATATATGTTTACTATTATTATAAATGAAACTAAAGTTGAGAAATAATAATAAAATAAAACCGTATTCAATTAAAGAAACTACGATCATTTTTTTTGCACAAAAAGTATGATGTACAAATCCAAGAAAAAGGTATAAAATCAGGTATTTTTATAAACTATCTAAAACAAATTAAGAATTTCTCAAGCCCATTCCCAATTCACCTAAAAGAATTGGGCTGAAGGAATTGGGCTAAATTAGTGTGGGCTAATCACTGAGTGAATGGGCCTACTAGTGTTATTTTTTTTGTAAGTTGAAATATACCTTTTTTTTTAATCAGTTAACTAAAAATAGCCTTATTTTAAATTCAATTGAAATGTACCCTCTTTTATAAGTCCATCACCGATTATACCTTACATAAAGGTACTGTTCAGGGAGGTGAGGAAGATTTTTTTCATTACATAAGGGTATAATCGAGTTATAACAAATAAAAGAGGGTATAAATTAAATATATAGAAAAGAAAGGGTAAAAATAAAATAGATTAACAAAAAAGTATAGGGTTCAATTTTGATAATGTTTTCTTACACAATCGACCAAAATTCGAAACAAGGTTTCAAATTGAAACAAATTTCGAATCTATATTTTCAGCAAAGAAAAAGTTTGAAATTGAAATCAGTAAATATTTAAACTAACATCTATTCTTTTAAGAAATAATACTATGTTACTAGGTATAATATTTTAGTTCACAAATCATTTCTCTTTTGAAATGAGTAATATCACATACATATATATTATGAAAAGCATAGCTGGGATTGAAGGCTTGGGCTCCATTTGTCTTGCGACGGAGATCAACTCCTTTGAAGATCGATAACGTGGTTTGTGTGATAGTTATGTTGGGTTTTATGCCCTAAATAAAACGCATTTCAATATAATCAGATTTACTTATTAATATAGATCAGAAATAACATTTAATGTTGCATGGTTCACATGATTTATTTCATGATTATATTTACATAATGTATAGATTCATCTGAAACCCTTTTCACATACTTGATCCTGTTTATTGTGCCGTCAACACATTGGAAAGTAAACATGACTATGTGAATAAAGTTTCCTAGATTTATCAGACATAGGGTTTTACTGATATGATAATCTACAACAGAGTTTACTTGCATTTGGAGAAGTGCTATGTTCTTTCCAGAGCATTGGTTAAAGTAAAGCTCAGGTTGGATGCATGGAGTATGCATCGAAAGGGACCGATATTGAACTTTGACTTAGATTTATTAAACTTACCGTAATATCTATTCAAGTCAATATCGCCTAGTTGATCCTAGATCAAATGTTCTTAATCCTGTTATGATTAGGCTCAATCTTGAAAGGCTATTCGTGTTCTTTGATTTGTTAGTTAAGCCTACTTTTAGGTCAGGGTGATACGTACATTTTGGGAACACGGTAGTGCAATTGAGTGGGAGCGCTAGCATAAACATGGAATCTATAGCTTCTATCTGGCGAATAGTAAGCAAAGGATGATCTCCTTCGAGCTTGACCAAACAAACATAAATGGTGGAGTACTCATTTCACATAAGCTGAAATATCATTTATACGGGGTCAAGTGTTTTAAGGAATAAATACATTGTAGGGTGTAACGGTAATTTAATCCCTTTACAGTGTAGATCATTCATATAGAGGATCAGTGATCACATTAGGATTATAACAATGGATAACTAATGATGTGTCTATATGGTGGAACATATAGAGCATTCTATATACTGAGAGTGCAATTCTAAGTTCTATGCGTGGATTCAACGAAGAATTAATAAGTCAGTGAATTTTAGTGCTAAATTCTTGATCTACTTATTGGAAGCTCGGTTATATAGACCCATGGTCCCCCCACTAGTTGAGATAATATTGCTTGTAAGACTCATGTAATTGATTTTGATTAATCAATTATAATTCACAAATTATACTATGTCTATTTGTGAATTTTTCACTAAGTAAGGGCGAAATTGTAAAGAAAGAGTTTATAGGGGCATATTTGTTAATTATGATACTTTGTATGGTTCAATTAATAAATATGATAAATGACAATATTATTTAATAATTATTTATAGTTATTAAATAGTTAGAATTGGCATTTAAATGTTTGAATTAGGAAATTGGCATTTTTGAGAAAATCAGATACAAAAGGTGTTAAAATTGCAAAATTGCAAAACCCAAGGCCCAATCCACTAAGGCATGGCCGGCCACCTATTGTGTGTGTTTTAAATTGATTTTTTCATTATTTTAATGCCATATAATTCAAACCTAACCCTAGTGGAATGCTATAAATAGATAGTGAAGGCTTCAGAAAAATTATACTTTTTCTTCTGACACTTTCTGAATCAGAAAAACTAAGCCTTCTCTCTCCCTATCTTTAGCTGCCACTTCTTCTTTCTTCTTCCATTGAAATTTCGAAATTTCTTAGTGTATGAGTAGTGCCCACACACAGCAAGTGATACCTCAATCATAGTGAGGAAGATCGTGAAGAAAGACTTTCAGCAAGAAGGACGTTTCAACATCAAAGATTCAGAGAAAGAGATCCAGGTTCAGATATTGATAATGCTCTGCTACAGAAAGGAATCAAGGGCTAGATATCTGAACGGAAGGAGTCATTTAATTCCGCTGCACCCAATGTAAGGTTTCTTAAACTTTATATGTGTTTATTTCATCGTTTTAGAAAGTTCATATTTAGGATGTTAATAAACATACTTGTGAGTAGATCTAAGATCCTGGTAAAATAATTTCCAACAAGTTAGTAGTCCCGTTATCTGTAAGGAGAAATATTGGGTAAGCTGTGCAATCCCACATCGCTTGGGAAATATCAAGTGTGGTGATTCTAAGACTATGTAGGTATGGGACTACATAATTGAAGAGGGCTTAAATGAATTGATTGATATTACCTATATCAACAAGATGCATCTTGTTTTCTAGTAGCCCATCATGAAAGAACTCCATGGTTATTTCAAGTGGGTGACCTCCTGGGAAGTTTTCTCAAAAAGTATGCGAGTGAGGACAAAGCACGCTGGAAACTCTTGTGTTGGTCTGTAGGGCTAGTCGTCAGTCCATGGAGCAGCCAGAGTGATGTACCCGTGTATAAGAGTCATCATTCTGTGGGTGTAAGGATCTAATGGAGCCTTGAAGTGAGGATGCTACAGTTGGGACTCATGAGCTATGCTTTCTCAAACGGTTTGGTATGGGAGGGACGTGTGGCATGGGCTCCATTTGCCATCGACAATCTGGTGCGGTAGAGAGAGAGAGAGAGAGAGAGAGAGAGAGAGAGAGAGAGAGAGAGAGAGAGAGAGAGAGAGAGAGAGAGAGAGAGAGAGAGAGAGAGAGAGAGAGAGAGAGAGAGAGAGAGAGAGAGAGAGAGAGAGAGAGATAATGGAAAGGAGGAGGTGGGTGTATTGTTTAGGGTTAGCTAGGTCATAGTTTGTAATGCTATATATAATAAGGTTTCCTTAGTGTAATGAGTTTGGGCTTTTTATTTAAAATTTATTAAGGATAGTTTGTGTCAGTTTATAAACCTTGCAAATCTCCTTTGCGAGATTTATAAACTGATGCAAAAAGGATTTGCGAGGTATATAAACTAATGCATAAAACATATTTTTCTTTTTTAAAATTATAATTTTTTTCTCGTATGTTATATTATCAGCGGTTTTTTGGAACTGACACAAATTTATGATAATATACGTCGGTTTAAAAGGCTCACTTCATATTTCCACAGACCTATTTTGTCGGTCAACATTGTAAATAGTAGTGTTGACCGACGTGAATAGTATTTCTTATAGTAGTGTATTAACTCAACTTTTATCACTTCAGGATTTCATGCTTTACTTTTCATATAAGTATAGCATGATCTCTTATCACATCATAACTTGTTATTACCCATTTAACCTATTTTTTTGAGATCTCCACAGGACCGATCCTAGTCTAATTAGGCGGCCTAGGCCCATGCCTATGGTCCACTCCTATCAAGAGCCCAAATGATTTTTTTTTTTTTTTAATAAATATACATATTCTTTTAATAATTTTTAAAAATACTATTTATTTTTATAAAAAGGGCCCAAAAAAAATTATTTTTATTAGGGCCCAAATTAACTCAGGGTCGGCCTTGGATCTCCAGTCTATATGTGACAGTCAGTAGTCCCGTGATCTGTAAGGAGAAATACCAGGTAAGCTGTACAATCCCAGAATCATCCCACTTGACCTTTCCCAGGCGATGTGAGATTGTACAGCTTACCTTGATTTCTCCTTACAGATCACGGGACTACTGATTGTCACAATGCTAAGGGCCGGCCCTCGCACTATCTCGAGATAACATCTTGCAAGTTGTTAGCGATATTCAATAACATTTATTAAATTAAATTATATAAAACTCGATGCATAATTAATTAATTGATAATGCCAATAGTTGCACACCACCTCTAAGTAGTAATGGGTAAAACAATGTATGTACATGATATGTTATATGAGTTGTTGTAAATATTGAAATAAAAATGAATGAGGTGTATAGGTAGGTGATGAATAATACTATATAGAATAGATAGGTGACCCATGCAATTGTTTTTTTGTGCTCACTTTTGCACCGACAGAACCGCCGTACGCAGGTTGGTGATGACCCACATTATTAATATTACTACTTTCTTACTTCTTCCTACTTGCCTTATATTACCTGCCTCATATGATTGGTTAATTCAGTACAATAATCCCATTTATAAATGAACATTATTAACCTGGTTAATATTATCACTTCTTAATTATTTATTACCATAAGAATGTGAGGACTCTAGCAAGTTCGGGTTCGGGTTCAGGTTTAGGTTTGAATTCCCTTAATTGTTAAGTGTTGTTTCTTCTTAATTATACGTTGGTGGCAATAATGGTTTTAGGGTTCGTTTGGTACGCAGGATTGGATTGGATTAGACAGGCTAATTTGTCCAATCCAGTGTTTGGGCATGTTACAAGTCTGGATAACTAATCCAGTTAACCTCATCTGTCTGGGATTATTTATCCCATCCAGCAGGGTGGGATAAATAATCCCATGCAGGTGAGATTTTTTTAATTGTTTTTTTTTTAATTTAAATTTTATTAATATATTTTAAATTTAATAAGAATTTAAAGGAAATAATTATCACACATTTATTTATACATTTTTTTATCAAAAACTTATTCATTAAAATTAGTGAAAATGTATAATTTTGAATTATTATACATAAGTTTTTAAAATTTAGAATATTATTAATTAAATAATAGTTACTTAAATTGATTCTAAGAAAAAAAATATGACAATAAAATTATATATTATTTTTAAATTACTAAAAAATTTATATAAATATTTTAAAAAATTAATATTTATATTAAATTAGTGTTTAAGATAAATAATTTTATATTATTTTTATTTTACTATTTTAATTATTTATTAAATAAAAAATATGACAAAATATTTTATTATATATTTATGATATATTCTTAATTATATATGATATATTATTTTTTTTGCTACGAATTATTTATTTATATTTATTTATTATTATATATTTTAATTTTAATTTATTATTATATATTTTTATGTAATTTAAGTTTTTTTTTTCTAAAAGAAAATAAATAAAATAGTCCAGTCCATTCTTAAACCAAACACAGGATTACTTTCAGCATTATCCAATCTTGTCCAGTCCAGTCCAATCCTTTTCAGTCCAATCCAGTCCAATCCTGCGTACCAAACGGGCCCTTAGAGGTTCGATACCTCAAAATTCATTATGGTCTTAGAATATTATAATGTATCGATTATGTAGAAAAAATAAATTAAAAAATTATTTTAATATTACTCATTATCATTTAGTTATTGTATTTATTTTTCTTATTGTTGGTAATATGTATAAAAAGAATTTTGAGATTAAATACATAATAAAAATTTTTAGAAGCACATATACTCTTTTTTGGAAAGTGTTCTAGCAATTTTTTCATATATTCTTTTTTTGTAGGATTTTCCTTTTGTGAAAACTTTTTTAAAAAGAACTTATAATGAATTAGATTGTAAAGAAAGTACTATTTTTTTTTCTGAATAAAAATTACCAAATTATTATTATTATTTTTCTATATTATACAAAATTTTACTTTTAGTCACAATTAAATTTGTGACTAAAAATTAAAATACTGTGACTAAAAAATTCTTGATTAAATGAATTTTAAATTTTAATACTTATTGTAATTAAAATTAAATTAATAACAATTTATATCTAAATTCAATTTTATTGTGATTAAATTCACATTTGGTTACATGTGACTGAAAAGTTTGTTTGTACTTTTTGTGTAGTACCAGAGAAAAAAGTAAGAAATTATTATTATTTTTTTGTTGGTAAGAGCAAAGTAAGAATTATTATTTGAATAGAAACTGATATGTATGGTTCAATACACATGATGGTAGTTGTGAAAAATTACTCATAATATTAATGTGTATAGTTGTAGAGTAGTAGTACGTAGATAATATCCATGCAATTAATTACTCTCATCTGACACAGTTTTTACTTTTTTTTATTTTTTTTTATTTTTTAACTCAAACTAGGAATTATTTATATATGTATATTATTATGTCATGCATGGCAATTATAACAACTTGGACCGACAGTAGAGGATGATCAGAAATTTGAAGCACACATTTCAAAAATATTTACTATTCGATCTGATGAAGAAATATAAATATAAATTTACCTGTTTTGGACATTTTCTGAGCAGTAGTACTTTAATAAATTTAAATAAATAAATAAATAATTACAGCTAGCTATATAATTCAACCAACAATTTAAGGCCATAAATAATTAATAATCAATGCTATGGCCGAAACTTTAAAGTAGATAATTGACAAGAGTCATCTCTGTTATGGAAAATTATTAATACGTACGTACGTACCATTGCTGCATTGCATGTTATTAAAATTAATAAAGAGTTTTTATTTTTACTATCTGCAGATGTGATCTTTTTTAATGTAGATATATAAATAAATAATCATAGTGATGCTGATCATATTTGAATTAATTGGTATATACAAGATGATAATAATAATTAAATTTGTTCAAGAAAAGTTGATATATAGACATATACATTTTCTGTTTTATCTTGTGCTCTATCTCTTTTAATAACACAAATTATATTACTCTGTCAAAATGTATATATAATTGAAAATAATTAATGTATAAATTATTTATAATTAGATTTTTTTTTCTTTGAAATTTTGACGTATTAAATTGTATAATTTTTTACATTAACAATTGCCAAGTTAATAAAGTGAACGAAACTTGATAAAAATTCTTAATTCTAACAATCTAAATCTATAATATCAGAGAATTTCACATTATTGATTTGTGGAAATTATATAATAGCTAGAATATATAAGATCCATAATTTATTTTTTTCATTGTTAATAAATTTTAAAATAAAATTTCATGCATCTTACAATTTTAATTAACATGTAATGACTTGAAATATTCAAAAACACGTTTTGACACATATCAAAACTCGAGCATGATTTGATACATATATATACAATATTTGTGACATGCATTTAATACATACTTCTACGTTTTGATACATATATTGTTATTATACACTATGCCCAACACCTTCTATAGTAAGTGTACAATTAATTCACGATATTTTTTAAAAATTAATTTTTTAATTTATACATACTTAATTAAACCAATAACAATATAATACTAAAATAAATATAAGAATAATATTTTTTAATAATTCTCTTACTCTAATCATGAATATTCAACCATGTAAACAAATATATATATATATATATACGCTTACCTCGAAAATTTAACCTAACAATATGTAACCGCAGTAATGAGAGTAGTATATACATATACTATGTATATATATATATACTACTTATATATATGTTCTTCCACAATCTACAAAAGAGAGAGTAATAAGCTATGACTCTCCAAACCAAAACCTCAACACTACTCATATTATTATTATTATCAACATTCCATTATTCCATTGTTGTAGCTAACCAAGCTGGAAAATGGAAGTTGTTGAAAAAAAGCATAGGAATTTCAGCAATGCACATGGCTCTAATGCCCAACAACAAAATCATAGTCTTTGATCGAACCAATTTTGGTCCATCAAATCTCACCAAAAAAAACTGCCCAAATATTAATTCATTACAACCACAACAAGATTCTTCTTCCTCTTGTTACGTTCACTCAGTAGAATTTGACCCATCAAAACGCACCGTACGACCTCTTACTATACTCACCGACACGTGGTGCTCATCCGGCGCTTTATCAAACGACGGCGTTTTAATCCAATCTGGCGGTTACCAAAGAGGCGAACGCGTCGTTCGTTACTTTACTCAAAATACCGATTGGGTTGAAGATCCTAATGGGTTAGTTACGCCACGTTGGTACGCTTCTAACCAAGTCTTAAACGACGGTAAAATTATTGTCGTTGGTGGAAGGTATCAATTTTCTTATGAATTTATTCCTAAGAAAACTGATTCTGATCTTAAACTGTACGACTTGTCGTTTTTGAAAGAGACGAGGTATTTGGATAATGTTCCTAATAATCTTTACCCATTTCTTCATCTCTCTCCTGATGGTTCCCTCTTTATCTTCGCCAATGACCGTGGAATTTTGCTTGATTTTGGTTCTAACAAGATTCTCCGGCGATTTTCCGCCATGCCCGGCGGAGTTTCGAGGAATTATCCCAGTACTGGTTCTTCGGCTATGCTTCCTCTTGATTTGAATGGAAATGTGGGTATTCCTAAAGCTGTGATTTTGATTTGTGGGGGTACTTCGCCGGACTCTAATCTTAAAGCTGTTGCCGGTGAGTTTATTCCGGCGACGAAGAGTTGTGGCCGGTTGACTATCACGGAGGTGAATCCTAAGTGGGAAATGGAGGAAATGCCGATTGGGAGAGTTATGGGTGATATGATTTTGCTTCCGACTGGTGATGTTCTTATTATCAATGGCGCCGGAAAAGGAACCGCCGGGTGGGATTCTGCTCGTGACCCGGTTTTAAACCCGGTTTTATATCGACCCGGGAATGAACCCGAAACCCGCTTCGAAACTCTTGCTCCAACAACAATCCCACGGCTCTACCACTCCACAGCTCATTTACTCTCCGACGGCCGGGTTTTAGTCGGCGGCAGCAACCCGAACCGGAGTTACAACTTCTCCACACTTTTTCCGACTGAGCTAAGTCTTGAAGCGTTTTACCCACCATATTTGAGTAGTCCTAATCGGCCATTGATAACTTCTATGAAACCAGTGAAGAAGGAGATGAGTTATAACCAGACGATTTCCGTACATTTTCGGTCAAACTACGAAGTCAACGGAGAGAAGGGTATTTCGGTCAATTTGGTGGCTCCATCGTTTACTACACATTCTTTTGCAATGAACCAAAGAGTTTTGGTTTTGGATATGAGAGAGTTGGAAAATAAAGGGAAGTCGAATAAGGGTAAATGGTATGAGTATGTGAGTGACGGTCACGCGCCGTCGAGTGCGGCGGTTGCTCCGCCTGGGTATTATATGTTGTTTGTTGTGGTTGATGGTGTTCCTAGTAGAGGAATGTGGGTCAGAATAGTAAATGAGTAGTAGTTGTAGTTGTTACTCTTCAATTATGAATTTATTGTGAGTGAATTTATTTGATTGTGTTGACTTCAAAGTCAAATAAATTCTTCTCCAAAAATTAAATGGGTCTCATAGTGTAAAACCAATCTAATGGAAGCTACCAATTAAAACAATGGTATTCAATCACACAATATAAAATTGGTAGTTTTACTATAAATTAAAAAGGATTATTAAAAGCTAAAAACATAAAGTAATTTACAAGCTTCACCTGCCCTAAGAATACATTCTAGGCAGTTAGTGCTTAGGTTCCCCTAACCAGAGTAAATAATTTCCAATAAGAATCAATATCAAGATACGAACTCTAGTTTGTAAATCAAATGTATGTAAAACAATACAACAAAAAATTCTTACACTATTTAATTTACCCTAAGATCTCGATTAACCAACCAATATTCAAATCTAAGTCCCCTTAGATTCGAAGAAAAGCTCTCATTGCTTCGATTTAGCTGAAATCCCTTTAGCTATGACTCTGAACTCCCTTTAGATAAAACAACCTCCATTATTATTACTCTTTAACAATGGAGAAACCTGCAAAAAACAAAGAAGAAGAAGAAAAATATTTCTGCCCTAGCAGAGAAAAATCTCTATCAAAGAATCAAAGTGAGTGGGAGTTGAGTTGGTTAGAATATTCAAGAATCAACTATGTATAACACCAACTCACACAAAACTGACTTTGAGAACTCACTAACAACTCATTGACAACTGTCTAAGATATTTTAACATGAAAATACTGATCTCATTGACAACTGTCTAAGATATTTTAACATGAAAATGCTGATCTGTCAAAGTTACATATAAACCAGTAAAAAACAAACTCAGATGGAACTACTGAATGTCTAGATAGTAGAAAACTCATAATTTGACAAACACAAAACCATGATTCTTACAATCTCCCCCTTGGCAAATTATGATCAATGCAACCAACAAATGAAATAGAATACATAGAAATTGAGGGAAAATTAAATCATATTAAAACTAAAAATTAATGTCAAATAATATCAATCTAAATCTTAATGAACTGTTTAGCTACTCATGAACTGTCAAATAATAGCCATTTCATACATATAAATTTAGAATAGAAGAAGAAAATAGAGAAGAAAAAAATACTGAAAACCCTATTGAGAAAGCCTTCAATATAAATTTTGCTCTTCAAAATTCGTACTCCTTGATTGCCTCCTGAATTGCCTGCTGAGAATTACTGAGGTCCACTTCTTATATAGCCAATAAGGGAATAAAAAAGATAGAAAAAATAACCCCACGCTGAAAACTCCTAATTTGCCTTGAATTAGATGGGCGGGCCGCGACATGCACTTCCTATGTCGCGGCCCGTGTGGCAAAATCCTCAGTCTCCAGGGCTTCACGTGACACGGGCCTAGGCATGACCCCCATCTTGTCCACAATTATCTTCCATGAGATCTTTTTATCTTTTTTTTTTTCATTTTATTCTTTCGATATTTCTTCTATTTTAAATCTGTAAAAATAAAAGATAAAAAACGTAAAATTACTCAAAACAAGAGTAAAACTAAATTAAAAATACATTAAAATTACCCTAAAATATAGTACTAGCTTATTAACACAAACAAAAACCAAGTACAAAAATACTTTTCCAGATCATAACAAAGACACATGGTCAAAAAATAACACAAATAAGAGAATCTAACCATAAGAAAACACACACAATCCATAAGATGAACAATTTGACAAGACTTTACAAACAATATTAGACAACAAACACTAAAGCTCAACGAGTGAGTTACTTTTTATATGCGTAAGAGTAGAATTCATAATTCACAAATAAGAAATCTCATAATTTTCACTAATGACATCTCTAGCGTTTACCATTTATTTTGTTTAGTTATAATTACACTTGGTAACTCGTCACCAATGGTAACCAAATGTCTAATAGTTAGTTACAATGTGTTGCTGGAGTAAATGGTTCTAACGAGTTACTCAAATAATTATGAGTTTCATAAATCGGACTTGTTTCTAAAACATACCAACACTTAAAAAGTTCTTAAAATATTTCATAAATTTAAGCAAGTTTAGTAAAATACCATTTTAAGTGTTTACACTACTTAAACACTATGTGAAATTTATCCTGTACTCAATATTTTAGAAGTACCATAATTCATTTATATTTTGGAAATAATAATAATAATAATAAAAAGTGGTATAAGTGTAGTTTAGTAAAGAGCCTAATAAAAAACACACATCCAAGACAACATGGGCTTTTCAAACTTTGTTGTATTAAACTTTAACAAAGCCCAATGTTAAATTAGCTCAATCAAGTTACTAATTTAGATTATTTTTGGGTCAATGGATTAAATATTAGACTATTTAGAATTTTTTTTCCCTTCAACTATGATTTATGTACTATTCTGTCTCTTTAACCTTTTAACTAGTTACAAATAGTCACCGAACTATTCATAGTATTGTAAATTAGTCATTCTGTTAAGTTTGATCACACGTGGCAAACATAAAAATGACATGACTATTTAGATAATTATCATATTAGTGCCACATCAACGCCATGTGTAACGTCCCCGCTTCAAGCCTCCATTGGGTCCTTACACCCACGGAATGAATGACTCTTATGCACGAGTACGCCACTCTGTCTGCTGCCTGGATCGATGACTGACCCTACAGACCAACACAAGTGTTTCCAGCGTACTTTGTCCTCACTCGCACGCATCCTGGGAAAACTTCCCAGGAGGTCACCCATTCTAAAATTGCTCCAGGTCAAGCACGCTTAACTGTGGAGTTCTTTCATGATGGGCTACCGAAAAACAAGATGCACCTTGTTGACATAAGTAGTACCAATTAATCCATTTAAGCCCTCTTCAACTGTGTAGTCCCATACCTACACAGTCTTAGAATCATCCCACTTGACCTTCCCCAGGCGATGTGGGATTGCACAGCTTACCCGGTATTTCCCCTTACGGATCACGGGACTACTGACTGTCACAATCACCCCCCTTACGGGGTCCGACGTCCTCATCGACCACACTTCCGACTGGGTCAAGGCTCTGATACCATTTGTAACATCCCACTTGACCTTCCCCAGGCGATGTGGGATTGCACAGCTTACCCGGTATTTCCCCTTACGGATCACAGGACTACTGATTGTCACAATCACCCCCCCTTACGGATCACGGTATTGTGACAGTCAGTAGTCCCGTGATCCGTAAGGGAAAATACCGGGTAAGCTGTGCAATCCCACATCGCCTGGGGAAGGTCAAGTGGGATGATTCTAAGACTGTGTAGGTATGGGACTACACAGTTGAAGAGGGCTTAAATGGATTAATTGGTACTACCTATGTCAACAAGGTGCATCTTGTTTTTCGGTAGCCCATCACGAAAGAACTCCACAGTTAAGCGTGCTTGGCTTGGAGCAATTTCAAGGATGGGTGACCTCTTGGGAAGTTTTCCCAGGATGCGTGTGAGTGAGGACAAAACACGCTGGAAACGCTCGTGTTGGTCTGTAGGGTCACTCATCAATCCAGGAAGCAGCTAGAGTGGCGTACTCGTGTATAAGAGCCATTATTCCGTGGGTGGAAGGACCCAATGAAGGCTTGAAGCGGGGACGTTACACCATGTATATAATTAATTTGAAAAAAATATATTTTTTTTAAATTTAGTTTTACGTAATTTTTTAATCATTAATTGATTATTAGTTTTTTTTTAAAAAAAAATAATTGATTATTACTTTGATAATCTTTTAAAAATACATATTTTTTATTTTTTAAATTTTAAATTATACATGTGGCCCTGACGTGACAACTAATTAAGCAACCATGTTATTATTTTGTTTGCCACGTATGACAAAACTTAACAGAATGATTAATTTATAACACCGTGAATAGTTTAAGGACTATTTTTAACGGTCTAAAAAATTCAGAAGCCACAATAATGCACAATTCATATAGTTCATATGAGAAATACAAATACCAAAAATGTATACAAACACCAAAAACATTGGGAACATTAGAAGTAATATGTGTGTTAGATGTAAAAAATTTTCCATGAAAAATATGTGGGATTCAAAATATATTTATTGTTGATATCCTCGATTAATATAGTAACATCCTAAAATAGAAATTGAACACAAAATAAATAGATTTTAAGCATTGGGCAGCTTGGAGCCTTGAATTATAACAGGATCAGCCCAAGCTATCAGAATTGGAAAGCTTGGACTATTGTACAAAGCCTAATTTTTAGTTTATTTTTAAGTAATAAATAATAATTATTTTTTGAACAAACTATTAAATAATTGTTAAATTTAACCTTAAAATATATTTCATATTTTTTAATTGATCTTAGATGTTGCAAGTGTAATGTTTTTATAATATAAAGAATAAACTTTTTTTTTTTGGAATGTATAGAATAAACTATTAGTTAAACTACTCTATAAAATGTGCATATATGTAGACCCAATTTTAATTTTTTTTTTTTGGCCCAAAACACCTAAAATGCTTGGACAGGCTCTGCCTTACAGTGTCCCAAGACCTAGCCGAGCCTTAATCGCTCATTGATCATCATAATTAAGGGTGCTGATGCACTTGAGTATTTCAACATGCTTCACACGAGGCTTAAAAACCTTAGCCTTACCCGAGCCATAAGAATGCTCGGGTCGCACATGATAATTTCTTGATATCTCACTCGAATCTTTCTCATGACTTGAGTAACTTTGCACCTTCTAATTAACGCTAAATGAGCTCTCTCATAGCTCAAGATCTCCTTCTGTTGCTATATTTTTAAACGCTACGCAAGTATACGCAATCAAGTAGTAAAATCTCACACAGGTGAGGTCGATCCCACAGGGAATTGGATTAAGTACCACTAAATTATACTTATGATTCTATTCGGTAAATCAAAAGTAATTATGGTTTAAAAACAGTAAAATTTGAAAGAAATTCAGAAAACTTAATAACACAGTTTAGAGTTGAGCAAGATGAGACAATAGGGAGGAGAATCCTGTTGTTGTTTACCCAAATTGTTAATGATTAATTACTATCCTATTCTTGGGGTGAATGACAGATTATAAAATAACCTAGCTCCTTTCAGATCTTCTAGATTCTAAATCACATGTTATCTAATTAATTCCTTAATTAAACTAACATGAAATCAGCATTAAGCAATAATCTACTCGTCACATAAGTCATGTAAATACTTTCGTTTCACATAGAACATCGATTATCTTAATTTTAGCATTCTCAATTCTCACTTTTCAGATTTTGAATTGAGATCATAGAGCATGCACAAGGTGATCAATCTTAAACATGAAATTAAACACAAATTAAGATAATTTCACACACACAAGAATTGAGGAATGGTAATTAAACATTAACTAGGAAAACATTAAACAACAATCATCATCCTCCCTAAATGGGAAATTTAGTTCAGAAACAAATCCATAACCATTCCTATAGCAATATTCAACATAAATAAATTAAAGAGGAATAAAGAAAAGAATTGTTTAAGGGTGAATTCTGGATCTTCACTTGAATCTCTACGCTCTTCCTGCCGCTCTCAGCTGTGTTTTAGGGTTCCAAATCGCTCTCCCTGACTTCCAATCGCAGTTTTCTATTTATACTTGAAATTTAGGGTTCGATGGACGAAATTACCCCCGGTCCGTACGGGATCTCGCCGCGGCCATGCTTCCTCTCGCCGCGGCGAGAATGTGCCAAATTTAGGCACTTTCTGTTTCTCGTATCTCGCCGCGGCGAGACTCTTCATCGCCGCGGCCAGATATGCAAAAACTCAAAACTTCATTTTTTCTTCGGCTCAGCACGTCTTTCAGTGAATTTCTGCACCCGAGACCTCTTTTACTCCAAAGAACCTGAAAACATAGAAAACAAGCGTAATTCCGTCCCAACACAGCTAAGAATGCACATAAATCGGATCCATAACATAGGCTAAAAATAGCCTAACAAACTCCCCCAAACTGACTCTTTACTCGTCCCCGAGTAAACTAAGACTAAACTAAAAACTAAAAATGATAGCTGAACTTTCCAACAATTAAATTGTTACCACCACCTGCACAACTTCAATCCTTCAATAACCAGAATTTCAACTTGCCAACTCTAAGAACTAAGTTGAATGTGCAGTTTACAAGTAAGTAATTCATACAAACATAAAGCATCGCAATTCCCATCAATATCACAACTGTTCTAACTTTCCAACATCCCACTAACACATGATCAATAAGTTTGAATGACATACCTCTCTCCACTAATGTTGACAAATTTCTACCTGGAATCAATAGGTCTTTTTCGGTTAAAATCACATGGCTTAGGTACATGGGTAGATGAGAAGTCATTTAGGCTATACTATACCATAAGCACTATTAACCAAGCAAGCCTAGACATTTATTTTGCTTTCTTTCCATATATCCCAAAAACAGAAATAAGAGATTGCAATTTTTTTCTTGTGTGTGCACCTCATAATTTTCTTAACTTTTTTTTTCAAGAAGACACATTTTTTTCTTTTTTTTTCATAGGCACAACACACAATATTCTTATTATTATTTTTTTTTCAATCTCTCATTCCTACACTTTATATTTTTTTTTTCACTTACAGCACTTATTTCCCCCCCAAACTTGCTTCAAGGCTCATGGCATAACAAAATATGTTCAGGGTGAAAAGAGTTTAGAATAACGAATTCAGCTCCGTGAAGTGGTGAAAAATTTTAAAACAGGCTAAGGCTCAACTTTGGGTATACTAAGGAAAATTTTTTTAGGTAGGCTTGAAAGGCTCAATCGATCCAAAGAAAATTTGCCTAAATCACTTTCCAAACAAAAATCATCAAGGATTTCGCTTCAAGAGAGTATGTCAAACAAATTCTATTCCATGTTCAATCAGTCATTCCACAATCCAAATAGAACACAAGTGATATGTGAGAATAGCAAATGTTTTAAACCTACATGAATCACTTCCTAGCACACATCCAATTTAATTCAAACAGTTGCAAGTCAAGCACACAGTTATGTTTCAATCCATTGCACAAGTGAATAACAACAATTCAATCCATTTTTCAATTTAGCTATCACGCAAAACTTAAAAAAAAACTAAAACAAATAAACGCGAAAAAATAGATTAAGTTCCCCCCCCCAAACTAAAATGCACATTGTCCCCAATGTGTGAAAATAAACCAGGAGGAGAGAAACTTACCTGAGCCCCTTAAAAGGGGTTTGGCGGCGGTGGCTGGTCATACGGGTTGAAACGGGGTGGCATGGGAAAATAGTTTGGATCATCCACACCGATGTTCATCCTCGTGACAAGGGTGTTCAATTGAGCCACCTGCTGCTCATCGAAGATACTCCTCTGGGCCATGTAGTTTTGCATATGCATGTTCTGCTGAATCAGATAATTCAGCTGATTGTGAGTGTATTGCATAGCAGGGTCAAGAGGCCCGACAAGACGTGGTGGTTCGATGTCCTCACGTTCTTCTTCTTCTCTTGCCGGAGGACCTCCTTGAACTGGCGGTTGACCATGAGGATGAGGAGGTTTGAAGCGCAGAACAGTCGCCAAAGTAATAGGGCGCTGGGGCGGTACCTTTGTATCATATGAGTACTGTGGTACTCCATGTTTCTCACAGAGGTCAGTGATTATTCCAGCCAACCCCAGTCCTCCACCGGAAGATCCCTCAACCATAATGTCAAAGGTCGTTCGAACAATATCCCCCACATTCAGATTATACCCTTTCATAATACCGTAGACCCATTTAAGTCTGTCCATTTGAGCATCAGAAAAATGCTTGTTGGGGAGCATCCTTGCACTAACAAAGTATAGCCAAGCCTTGGCCACTGGATTGAGTTCACATCGGTACAATTGGTATGGTACTCCACTAAGCTCATGGAACCTAAGGCCAGGATACCCTAGAGTCTCAGCCATATCCACATAATTCGTACTTCTCTCATAGAATTGTTGTTTCAATTGTTGTTCTTCATAGGTGAAAGTTCGGAGATCATAAAGGGCATGAATAGCGTCTACGGTAGCAGGCACTCTAACCCCCCTAACTCTAACTTTTCCCTCTTCTCTTTCAGGCCAGTTGGCTAAAAACTCCAAAGCTAGAGTTTGATTACCACGCTCAGTGACATCGACGAACTTAGTCCACTGCCTCTGTAGGATTTGATCCCTAATAGATGCAAAAGCAGGGGGAATATTGGCAGTTTGGCTTAGGTTGACTATGTCTATCCCTCTATCTTCAATGAACGCCCTATCTTTCAATTTTAAAAACCTCTCTTGAGCCTCCACGTTGGCAAACCTAACTCTATCAAGGTTAGGGCGTCCCCTAGATGGGTTGGATGATGAAGCTCCCTCTTCATTGACCCTTGACCTCTTTGGACCCATAACTCCCAAATTTTTTCTAACTTTCAAGATTTTTCAAAATTTTGACAGCACTTCCCCTTAAAAATTGACTTCCCGGGATTAAAATCCCTTTCAATTTAACCCAATTCTATTCACACAATCAATTTCAACAATGTATATAGCAAAAATCCCAAATATCCACCAAATAATTCAAAACTATCCAACAAATTCACAAATTTTTCAATAAAAATTGGAATGGAAGTCTTAGAATCAATACCTCAATGAAAATCACTCTTTAGTCAACCTCCATTGATGAGAACCTTGAAGCTTTAGGGAAGAAGAAGATGAATAGTGATTTTTCTGAAATTTGGGTGAGGTTTAGGGATTTTGGAATGGATTTTTAGAGGAAAAGAGTGTTAGATGAGAGAAATAAGGGATTATAATGATTTGGGATGAAAGTTTATGGGTAATTTTGAGGAAAATTGGTTTGAATGGGATTAGATGAAGAAATTAGGGTGAAAAGAGGTGGTTTTCGGCTGGGAGAAGAAAGTGTTTGAATGAGGTGTGATTTTGAAATGTTAGGGTTTTTGGGATTTAAAAAGGGAAAACTGGCAATCTCGCCGCGGCGACATATACCCTCGCCGCGGCGAGAATTCTCGAAAATAGGCTTGTTTCTGTAAGTCTATTCTGGCCGCGGCCAGACATCTCATGGCCGCGGCCACTGACCCCAAATCAAAAAAAATTTTATTTTATTTTATTTTTTTTTTTATTTTTTTTTTTCAGTAACGAAACAGAATGAACATCAAGAAAAATAACAGTAAACTTAAAAAAAAAAATTCAACTAAATCAAAAGAACACTTGGGTTGCCTCCCAATTAGCGCTAACTTTATCGTCGCTCAGCTAGACGTTGATCGAGATCTTTAAAGTGGCGCCAGAATCATGGCGGACTTGGTTTGATCAAATTGACCCCCCAAGTAGAGCTTTAATCGTTGTCCATTCACTTTGAAAGTATTAGGACTTTCACCTTTTAGTTCCACTGCTCCGTAGGGAAACACTTTGATCACCGTAAATGGCCCTGACCACCTTGATTTTAATTTACCAGGAAACAACTTTAGCCTTGAGTTAAAGAGTAGAACTTGTTGACCAGGTTGAAACTCTTTTCTGACTAGATTTCTGTCATGCCATCTCTTAGTTCTTTCCTTGTAAATCTTGGCGTTCTCATATGCTTCATTTCGAAATTCTTCCAACTCATCCAACTGTAGTAGTCTTTTACGCCGAGCCTTTAAGTCCATGTTCAGAGTTTTCATCGCCCAATACGCCTTGTGTTCTAGCTCTACCGGTAAATGACAAGCCTTTCCAAACACCAACCGATATGGTGACATCCCGATTGGTGTCTTGAACGCTGTTCTATAAGCCCACAATGCGTCATCCAACTTTCTTGACCAATCTTTCCTTGATCTCTGCACCGTTTTCTCCAGAATCATCTTTATTTCCCGGTTAGAAATCTCAGCTTGGCCATTACTTTGCGGATGATAAGGTAGAGCTGTTCTATGACGAACACCATATCTCGAAAGGAGTGCTTCGAACTGTTTGTTGCAAAAGTGACTCCCTTCATCGCTTATGATTGCTCGGGGAGTTCCAAACCGAGTGAATATGTTCTTTTGAAGGAACCGAAGGACTGTTTTACCATCATTAGCTGGTGTGGCTGCAGCTTCCACCCATTTTGATACGTAATCCACAGCTAATAGGATGTATAGATTGCTAAACGATGAAGGAAAAGGACCCATAAAATCTATCCCCCATACATCAAACAATTCAACTTCCAAGATTCCTGTCAAAGGCATTTCGTTTCTCCTTGAGATGTTTCCTGTACGCTGACAACGATCACATGCCTTCACAAAAGTACTAGCGTCCTTGAAAAGTGTTGGCCAAAAGAATCCACTTTGCAACACCTTGGCAGCTGTTCTAGTTCCACTGAAGTGTCCCCCACATGGTAAAGCATGACAGTGATTAAGAATAGAATACATCTCCTCCTCAGGCACACACCTTCTTATTATCTGATCTGCACAGTGCTTGTAGAGGATTGGCTCTTCCCAATAATAATGTTTCACCTCAGAAAAGAACTTCTTTAGTTGTTGACGAGATAGCTCAGGAGGAGTGATATTGGCAGCCAAGAAGTTAACATAATCAGCATACCATGGTACCATCAGACTTTCCCTCACACTAAAGAGTTGTTCATCGGGAAATTGTTCATTTATTTGTACCTCTTTTGTATTCTGACTTTCTTCCAGCTCTAGTCTTGACAAGTGATCTGCCACCAAGTTCTCAGTACCCTTCTTGTCTTTTATATCTAGATCAAATTCTTGCAAAAGAAGAACCCATCGAATCAGTCGTGGTTTGGCATCCTTCTTAGTCATCAAGTACTTGATTGCTGAATGGTCTGTATACACTATCACTTTATTACCAATTAAGTAGGGTCGAAATTTGTCACAAGCAAATACTATGGCCAGCATCTCTTTTTCTGTAGTAGCGTAGTTTAGTTGGGCATCATTCAAGGTTTTGCTTGCATAATAAATGGTTCTGAATACCTTGTCAACCCGTTGTCCCAGGACTGCTCCAATAGCATAATCACTGGCATCGCACATGATTTCAAAAGGTAATTCCCAGTTTGGTGTAGTCACAATCGGTGCTGAGATTAACTTCTCCTTGAGAATTTGGAATGCTTCAAGACAATCTTTCCCAAATTCAAAAGGTACTCCACTAGCAAGAAGATTGGATAGCGGTTTGGCCACTTTGGAGAAATCTTTGATAAATCTTCTATAAAACCCGGCATGACCCAAAAAGCTTCGAACTCCCTTCACTGAAATTGGAGGAGGCAAGTTCTCAATTGTAGATACTTTGGCTCTGTCAACCTCAATACCTTCTTTTGAGATTTTATGTCCCAGCACTATTCCTTCTGTAACCATGAAATGGCACTTTTCCCAGTTCAGCACCAAATTAGAGTCTTCACATCTTGCTAAAACCAACTCCAAGTTACTCAGACATTGGTCAAACGATGAGCCAAACACTGAAAAATCATCCATGAACACCTCGATGCACTTTTCTATTAAATCTGAAAATATAGCCATCATACACCTCTGAAATGTTGCTGGAGCATTACATAGCCCAAATGGCATTAGTCGAAAAGCAAAAGTACCATATGGACATGTGAATGTTGTTTTCTCTTGATCCTCCGGTGCTATAGCTATTTGGTGATACCCTGAGTATCCATCAAGGAAACAATAGTACTCTTGTCCTGCCAACTTGTCTAACATCTGATCAATGAATGGGAGTGGAAAGTGATCTTTTCTTGTGGCCTTGTTGAGTTTTCGGTAGTCAATGCAAATTCTCCATCCCGTGACAGTTCTAGTTGGGATGAGTTCATTCTTCTCATTCTTCACCACCGTCATCCCTCCTTTCTTTGGAACAACTTGAACTGGACTCACCCATTTACTGTCTGAAATAGGATACGCTACCCCGGCATCTAACCACTTCAAAACTTCTTTTCTGACAACCTCCTTCATTGGTGGATTCAATCTACGTTGTGCATCAATGGTTGGTTTCACTCCTTCCTCCATTAAGATTCTATGCATTACAGTTGAAGGGCTGATCCCTTTAATATCTGCTAAAGTCCATCCAATGGCTTTTGAATGCTTCCTTAAAACCCGTAATAGCTTATCTCGTCTCTACGAGAAGATAGGGAAGAAGCCACAATAACGGGAAGTGTCTTATTCTCTCCCAAATATTCATACCGAGATGCTGCGGGTAGGACTTTCAACTCTAGTTGAGGAGGCTTTTCAGTAGATGGGGTAGGCTTTGTTGGTATGACTCCTAACTCTTCATAATATTTTCTATTCAACGGTCCATAAGAATCGAGCCACATAGCATATTCAAAAGCTTCCTTACCATCTTGTTCTACCACCTCTTCTTGTACCAAAGTCAGATTAAGAGGATCTTCAGCATGTGTCTTTGTCTCCACCAACTGATCCACCACATCAATTGCAAAACAGTTGTCACTAGCTGTAGGATAGGTCATTGCTTTGAGTACATTAAATACAACTTCATCTCCTTGTACCCTTAGCTTTAACTCTCCTTTCTGAACATCAATTAGTGCTTTCCCTGTTGCCAAGAAAGGTCTCCCCAGAATGATAGGAACATTACTGTCTTCTTCCATATCCAGAACAATGAAATCAGCTGGGAAGATGAACTTGTCCACCTTTACTAACACATCCTCAATGACTCCTCTAGGGTGAGCTAGCGATCGATACGCCAATTGAAGAGTTACAGTAGTTGGCTTTGCTTCACCTAGCTGCAATCTTTTGAACACTGACAAGGGCATTAAGTTAATACTGGCTCCCAAATCACATAGTGCATTTATCCCTTCAATTTTACCAATAGTACAAGGAATAGTGAAACTCCCTGGATCTCTGAGTTTTGGAGGGAGTTTCTTCTGTAGAATAGCGCTACACTCTTCAGTTAGAGCCACTGTCTCATAGTCTTCCATCTTCCTCTTCTTTGACAAAATTTCCTTCATAAACTTCACATAACTTGGCATCTGCTCTAGAGCTTCAGCAAAAGGAATGTTAATGTGAAGTCTTTTGAAGACTTCTAGAAACTTGGTGAACTGCTTGTCTAAGCTTGACTTTCTCAGCCTCTGAGGATATGGTATCTTTACATGATGATCAATACTAATCGGTGGAGACTGTTGTGGTGGTGTTGGGCTATCAGTAGCCTTCTCTGCTGTCGGTGTTGGTGTTGGCACTGGTTGAGCATTTATTTCTACATCTACCTCAACTGGTTGTGGTAACTCAGGCTCATTATACTTCTTACCGCTCCTCAGGGTAATTGCCTTGCAGTTTTCTTTAGGATTAACTTCAGTGGTGCTAGGCAAATTTCCTTGAGGGCGGGTTGCTACCTGAGTTGCTAGCTGGCCCATCTGAGTCTGCAGGTCTTTAATTGAAGATCTAGTTTCAGTCATGAATTGGAGCAAGAAATACGTCCGCAAACTAGAACTTCCACCGCAGGATTGTTGCCGATTAAACCGTTGGTTCGATTTCTTTGTTGATAGAACCCACTATTTCTTCGGTTGTTATTCGTTGAACCCATAATTGTTGTTGTTGTTGTTCGTGAAAAATTCCCAATGGCCTTAGCTTCATCCATTGGCAAATCATCCACATCTGCTTGGCACTCCGAAAAGTGATGACGTCCTCCACATAACTCACAAACAATTTGGGCTTGCTTAGCTTGCCCTGCAATGATTTTAGTCAATGCCTCAACCCGAGCTGTTAACTTTGTGATGGCATCGACTTCTAACACACCGCCTACTTTCTTGGATTGACTCCTTTCGGTTGGCCTTCTTTGGTTGTTTAGAGCCATCTCCTCCAATAGATCATATGCCTCATTAGCACTCTTTCTCATAAAAGCTCCGCCAGCTGCTGCATCTATTAGAGTTCTAGTATTACCAACCAACCCGTTGTAGAAGTTGTGAACCAGCATCCACTTCTCTATACCATGATGGGGACACTTCCTGATCAGATCTTTAAACCTCTCCCAGGCCTCATGGAGAGATTCATTATCTTGTTGGCAGAAATTATTAATTTCTCCTCTCAGCTTTGCAGACTTCGCTGGAGGAAAGAACTTTGACAAGAATTTTGTTGCCAGATCATTCCATGTAGCAATAGAATTCGGTGGCAAAGAATTCAACCAACTCTTGGCTCGTTCTCTGAGAGAGAATGGAAACAACCTCAATCTAATGGCATCGTCGCTAACTCCATTAACTTTAAAAGTTTCACAAAGTTCCATGAAGTTAGAGAGATGCAAATTAGGATCTTCAGAAGGGAGACCACCAAACTGAACTGAAGACTGCACCATTTGAAGGATGGCAGGTTTGATCTCGAAGTTGTTTGCATCCACTCGCCGTGGCCTAATACATGACTGCACTCCCGTCAGAGTAGGGAGAATGTAATCTCTCAAGCTTCGGCCATTAGCTTGATCTTCCACAGCGCCTCCATTATTACCATTATTACGCCCATTGTTCCCAACATTATTGTTCACATTGGCAGCCATGATTTCTGATGTTTCGGCGATTCTTTGCCGAAACTCTTTCTTGCCTCTTGTTCTTTCGATTCTTCCTGCGGGTTTTCTCAATTTCGGGATCAAGCGGTAATATGACTGATTGTCCTTGACGGCGCATGCACTTAGGATTCCTGAAATAAATAAAGAAAATATTGCAAGAAAAAGGTTAGAAAAATCAGCAAGAGAAAATATACCAAAGTAGAAGTTAGTATAATTTTATGTAATATTAATCTTTAAACAATTCCCCGGCAACGGCGCCAAAAACTTGTTGCTATATTTTTAAACGCTACGCAAGTATACGCAATCAAGTAGTAAAATCTCACACAGGTGAGGTCGATCCCACAGGGAATTGGATTAAGTACCACTAAATTATACTTATGATTCTATTCGGTAAATCAAAAGTAATTATGGTTTAAAAACGGATAAAATTTGAAAGAAATTCGTAAAACTTAATAACACAGTTTAGAGTTGAGCAAGATGAGACAATAGGGAGGAGAATCCTGTTGTTGTTTACCCAAATTGTTAATGATTAATTACTATCCTATTCTTGGGGTGAATGACAGATTATAAAATAACCTAGCTCCTTTCAGATCTTCTAGATTCTAAATCACATGTTATCTAATTAATTCCTTAATTAAACTAACATGAAATCAGCATTAAGCAATAATCTACTCGTCACATAAGTCATGTAAATACTTTCGTTTCACATAGAACATCGATTATCTTAATTTTAGCATTCTCAATTCTCACTTTTCAGATTTTGAATTGAGATCATAGAGCATGCACAAGGTGATCAATCTTAAACATGAAATTAAACACAAATTAAGATAATTTCACACACACAAGAATTGAGGAATGGTAATTAAACATTAACTAGGAAAACATTAAACAACAATCATCATCCTCCCTAAATGGGAAATTTAGTTCAGAAACAAATCCATAACCATTCCTATAGCAATATTCAACATAAATAAATTAAAGAGGAATAAAGAAAAGAACTGTTTAAGGGTGAATTCTGGATCTTCACTTGAATCTCTACGCTCTTCCTGCCGCTCTCAGCTGTGTTTTAGGGTTCCAAATCGCTCTCCCTGACTTCCAATCGCAGTTTTCTATTTATACTTGAAATTTAGGGTTCGATGGACGAAATTACCCCCGGTCCGTACGGGATCTCGCCGCGGCCATGCTTCCTCTCGCCGCGGCGAGAATGTGCCAAATTTAGGCACTTTCTGTTTCTCGTATCTCGCCGCGGCGAGACTCTTCATCGCCGCGGCCAGATATGCAAAAACTCAAAACTTCATTTTTTCTTCGGCTCAGCACGTCTTTCAGTGAATTTCTGCACCCGAGACCTCTTTTACTCCAAAGAACCTGAAAACATAGAAAACAAGCGTAATTCCGTCCCAACACAGCTAAGAATGCACATAAATCGGATCCATAACATAGGCTAAAAATAGCCTAACACCTTCAACCTTCATGCCTATATATCTGAGAGTCTTAGGATAGCTCGTGTGTGATACACGAGTTTCTAAGGCCCCATCTGAGCCTTGTCATGGCTCGAAACTATACCCATTATTCTACTCGAGCTATAAAATTTTAGGGTAAGTCTACAGTACACCATCCTAAAGGGGTGTTTTGGTAGATCATCTATCTGTTTTAGCACGTAGGAGAATTTTTTAGTTTATTTTTTTTCATGATTATATATGTTATAATTATTTATGACTATTTGTAAATTTTCAAACAATTCTGAGTCGTTTACATTGTCGAAAACAAAATTCATATATTTTATTGTACGAACGACTCTTTTTTCTAATACATAGTAAGTAGCTTTTGGGGCAGTTTCAATATTATAAGGGTTTTCATCTATTCTATTAAATGAAGGCTAGAACTTTTACTTCATGCTATTTTAGTGTCAAAAGCTACATATTTGTTTACCCATCTCTTTTAATTGAAACTTATTGTAAGGTTCTATATGATAGAATGACAATTAATAATATAGGATCTCTCCCTTTGATTGAGTGATGTACTTTGGTAATAATTTGGAGTCTCTATATCTCAAGTTTGTAAGATAATTAAGCTTATAACTTAGCTTACTTACACTTGCTCAAGTAATTTGAGAGTTTGATTGTAGATATTTTTCAATTTTCATTATATTGGTGTAACTTTCAGATTATATTGTTCAATTTTAATATATTTTTTTTCAAAATAGACAAAATCAATTACAAAGTTAATACTTTAATATGATTCACATTTTTTTTTTGCTTATTATTATTTTGAAATGGACTGACAAACACAACTCATTATATATATTGATATTTTGTATGTTCAATTATTTTAAACTAGTAAACATTCTACGCTTCACGGCGAATATATAAAATATTTTAAATTATATATAAAAAATCAATTGTGTATTTTAATTAAAAATAATTACTTAGTAAAATTATATTAAAATTTTAACTTTACTATTAAAAAATTTGTGACGTAAACATTTAAAATATTAAATTTGTTACTAATAAATACCAGAATTCAAAAAATAGTAGCATAAATCTTCATTCATGGTTTAATTTTTATTCTGATATTATGTTAATTTGAAGTTGTGATTTAAAAAATAATAATGAAACAATAAGAAAATAAAACAATATGTCCATAATATTTTTAAATATCACTTTTTTAAAAAAAAATTAAAAAAAAAAAAAAGAACCAACACACCAACATCATCGTGTATGATCTTTTTTAAATATTGTTAATAGTTAACAACATTTTATATAATTAAGAGTGAATACTTCTAAAAAAAATAATAAAATAATAAAAAAAAATAATAAAATAGTAAAAAAAAAAAAGAACAATAGTAAAAATAGTAAAAAATGAATATTTTATATGTGCATGATATTTTTAAATATCACTTTTTTTAAAAAAAAAAATAAAAAAAAAAAAAACCAAGAGACCATGTTTAATATGGTAAGTTTAATATATATATTTATATAGATTAATATATATATGAATGAAATTAATAAAAAATTAAAGAAAAGAGAGAATTAAAGAGAAAAAAGAAACATGACTTTAAAGTGTTTTGAAATCGCTACGTCACCGCTTCATACTTCTCCTTTTTATATATATATCTATTATAACCGAATTCTTGGTTTATGAGAAATTCATGGGGTGACTTTTTATTTATATTTAATAAAATTATAAAATATTATTTATATATAATAAAATAATAAAATAAAAATAAAACAAATCCCATTTAAACTGATATTTGAAATTTGGACTGATATTATTTATATATATACAATATTATATTATTTAAACCATAAATTTATTATCCTATTTTGAATTTAATTAAAACCAACAAAATATATATACCTACTCTTGTACGTTCTCATTTTTTCTAACTTTTTTTTATTAAAGTTAATTATTTTAAATAAATAAAAATTCATAACAAAAATTTAATTTCTAAATTTTTTCTATTACTATACTATTTTAAATTTAATTAACAACAATAAAATATATGTACGTATATTTTTCATTTTTTTAATATAAATTTTCTATATACATATATATTTATACAAAAAAAAAAATAGAGATAAAAAATAGTAGTGAAGAGATCCAAAAAATTTCACATAAGCTTCAAACACACTCTAAAAAAAGTATCATTTATAATTCTATGTGTAACTAATTTATTTGTTTATTTGGATGATTTTAGTCTATATATCTCAAATTATACTTTTTAATTTTTATAATTCGGTTATAGCAAGTAAGAATATTTGGGTTGATGTAATCATAACAGTATATATATAGCTTTAGTTGAGCATGAATTGTCCATTTGATTTTGTTTTAAGTTTAGATTTTACAATTGTATTTAAATACTTAGTTATATATATATATATGTGGATCTTGAGTTTATCGGATTAATTTGTTGAAAATATATGTTTACTAATTTGCTCAAAATAAATATACATAAACACATATATTTTGTTGAATCCAAATATACATAAACACATATATTTTGTTGAATCTATCATGGAGTGCTATGAGATTGATGAGAGGCTTCAAGAGAAGAATGATATTAAAATAAATTTGGAGATCATTGCTTTGTTATAATATTATTTGGAAGCTATCATATTTCTTGTTTTTTATATTCTTTCTTTCATATGTCCAGTTATATGTCTGCTACCCTTATTCTTTATAATTTTATTATTACTGGCTCGAGTTAAGTGTCCATAGTAAGTGTGTAGCATTATTATTTTTTAAATATATTTCAAGCTAATCTCCATTCTCCTCTTCTCTTTCTGCAAATTTTAAATTTGACTTTTCAGTATTGATTTTTAAATAACCCCACACACTAATTAAAATTAGTTTTTAAATCATTTTAAATTATATGATTATTTATTGAATCTTTCTCAATTAAATTATAGAACACCTAACATAAAACTAAATATACGTGCCTTGCACGTAACTTTCTTCTAGTTTATATATATATATATAGATTCGCGCAAAACGCATATTCGTTTACTAGTAAAATTATAAATTAAATGGTCACAATATAATGGCTAGTTATATATAAAGTTCAAAAAAGAAATAATTGAAATGTTGTTTTCACCTAGTAGTACTCTCCTATATATACTAGATATTAGTAACATAAATATTTATTTAAAACTGTATTAAAGTTATTCTTAATTAATTATTAATTCCAATAATAATAACAATTAAATCTATTACAATTTAATTATATTTTTTAAATATATAGAATTTAAATAAGTAAATAAATTTAAAAACACTATAATAAACAGGACTATTTTATCCCAATTTTTACACTTGAAAAAAAAATAAAAAACGGAATAAAACTTTTGATCCCACTTTTACATTTGGAATAATGACCTCTCTCTCGAACGGGCTTCGATCCTCCTCTACCGTCTTCGTGAAGTAGCCCATGCTAGCAACCCTACTCCACCCAATCTCTTTATTTTTTTTAGGTGACGTATGACCCAACGAAGTTTCATATCTGAGCCACACCCTCTGAAACCCCCAAGTATTTCCATCTCTCTTTGTTTTTTTGCTGAAATGTCGATCTTGTTCTTTGTATACTTTGGATCTCTCTACTATTCTCTTTTCTCAGGTGGATGGAGGTTTGTGACAATTTGTCAACCTTGGTACTTTTAGGTTTGTGGCGTTTCATGGTGGACAGAACTTTATGATCGTGTTTGTGGTTGCCGATAACTGTTTATGGTTGCCAAGAAGGTGGTTCTTGGCTTTGATTGTATTTATTATTCTGGACTTAAAATTTGGCTGCACTACTTCGAATATTTTACGAAAAAAATGTAAAGTTTAATTTGGACTAATAAAAAGATTTTTGGTCTTTGATTATTTTCATATGTGACAGTCAGTAGTCCCGTGATCCGTAAGGGGAAATACCGGGTAAGCTGTACAATCCCACATCGCCTGGGGAAGGTCAAGTGGATGATTCTAAGGCTGTGTGGGTATGGGACTACACAGTTGAGGAGAGCTTAAATGGATTGATTGGTACTACCTATATTAACAATGTGCATCTTGTTTTTCGGTAGCCCATCTCGAAAGAACTCCACAGTTAAGCGTGCTTGGCTTGGGGTAATTTAAGGATGGATGACCTCCTGGGAAGTTTTCCCAGGATGCGTGTGAGTGAGGACAAAGCACGCTGGAAACACTTGTGTTGGTCTGTAGGGTCAGTCATCAATCCAGGAAGCAGCCAGAGTGGCGTACTCGTGTATAAGAGCCATTAGTCCGTGGGTGTAAGGGCCCAATGGAGGCTTGAAACGGGGACGTTACAAATGGTATCAGAGCCTTGACCCAGCCGGAAGTGTGGTCGACGAGGACGTCGAACCCTGTAAGGGGGGGTGATTGTGACAGTCAGTAGTCCCGTGATCCGTAAGGGGAAATACCGGGTAAGCTGTACAATCCCACATCGCCTGGGGAAGGTCAAGTGGGATGATTCTGAGGCTGTGTGGGTATGGGACTACACAGTTGAGGAGAGCTTAAATGGATTGATTGGTACTACCTATATCAACAAGGTGCATCTTGTTTTTCGGTAGCCCATCTTGAAAGAACTCCACAGTTAAGCGTGCTTGGCTTGGAGCAATTTCAGGATGGGTGACCTCCTGGGAAGTTTTCCCAGGATGCGTGTGAGTGAGGACAAAGCACGCTGAAAACACTCGTGTTGGTCTGTAGGGTCAGTCATTAGTCCATGAAGCAGCCAAAGTGACGTACTCGTGTATAAGAGCCATTCATTCCGTGGGTGTAAGGGCCCAATGGAGGCTTGAAGCGGGGACGTTACATCATATAACTTTTTTTATTATATTTTTGACATTTAATTCTAGTTTATATGTAAAAATCGGGAGGAAAGGACTCTTTTTATCCCGATTTTTACATAAAAGTCAAGATTAAAAGTTCCTTTTTATGTCACTTTTAATAAGACTTTTTATCCCACTGTCATATATCTCGATTTTTATTTTAGTTAAAATTGGGATAAAATACCTTTGAAAACTGGAATAAAAAGCTTATTTTTATAGTTGTGATATTTTAAACAAAATAACTAATAAATTTATTATAAAGTATGATTAATTCATTATAAATTAACATTTAATTCAAATTTAAATTAAGATTTATATAAAAAATAATAATTATCTAATTTTATTGACACTTTTATATTAAATTTAGATATTTAAAACTATAATTAATTGATTGATTTTACAATGTTAGTTTTACCGTTAACTTTAACGGAAAAATAATAAAAAAATTATTAAAACAACAATTTTCGTTAAATAACTACATTTAATATAAGAGAGATATAAAAGTATGATTAATTAATTAAATTAACGTTTAATTCAAATTTAAATTAAGATTAATATATAAAAAAATAATTATCTAATTTTGTTGATACTTTTAAATTAAATTTAAATATTTAAAACTATTTTTTTTTTTTAAAAAAAAAGATAATTAATTGATTGAGTTAACGGTGTGTTAGTTTTCACCGTTAACTTTAACGAAAAAATTAAAAAGAATCGTTAAACTAACAATTTTTGTTAGATAGCCACATTTAATATAAGATATATATATATATGTGTGTGTGTGTGTGTTATATAACATATATATACAATTGAACTTTTATTTAAGAATATACTTGAGACCAAACAAATTATATTCTAATTGAGAGGTTATAACTAAATAGAGTTACACCAGCTAAAAAAAATCAAAACACCAAAAAATATCAATGTAACAACGATAATAATAAATAATCTTTAATACTATATCATAATAAAATTATTTTTTAGTAAATATAATATTTATACATATATTACAATTTAGAATAAAATTATTAATTTTACATAAATAAATTTATAAGCCATATGTTTATATTTTATTAAGCTATAATTATTTTTACATAAATACATACTTTCTTAATAAGCGACTTGGAAAATAAGTACAATTTAGAAGTTATTGTTATTTATAATTAGCCCAAATTGGGATGTGATTATTACTTTTATTTAATAATTTTATTTTAATAAATCTTATTATTTAATTCAAAAAAATAATTTTATTTTAATTATATACATATGCTTATATATCAATTCTATATAAAATGTGGCTATATAATATAATTTTTAATTTAACGGTATTTTTTTAGTTTTTTATATTAACTTTAACAGAATATATTATTACTTAGCAAAATATTTTTTATTAATATTATAATATTATTATATATATTTAAAAATAAAATATGTAGATATTTTATATAAGAAAATTTTAATTCAAATTTAAAATGCTTAAAATATTATAAATATTTTTAACCACATTTTAAATTTTGTTAGTTAACTTTGAATTAAAATAAAAGATAATTTTACTCAATCAGACACACAACAATTCACTACGATATCTTACTTGGATTTAATTATACATATATAATCAAATTAATTCAAAGGGCATACATGCAGCCGAAATAGCTAAAAAAAAATCCTCAAAGATCAAAATCTTGAATCCTATTTTAAAAATTAAAAAAAAATAATAAATTACTTAATCAAAAAAAAAAAAATTAAACATTCATCATATATTACACTTAACATCACTTAATTAAAAAAAATTAATTATACTTGCAATAGATGCGTAATATCAACTTAATATATATTGTTTATTTTATGACTTTTCTTAATTAATTATGTATTGTGATTTTTAATTTTCCTATTCTAATTTGAGGACAATATTGACGTGTTCAATGACATAAAAAGAAATATTTTAAGGCATTGGTACTACTACCACAATTTGCAAAGTGGCCAAAAACATTAATGATACCATATTGAGTATTTCACCCTTACCATAAATATTTGGAGACTTTGAATTCATTTTGGACAAGAATAAAGAAATAAATTTGATGGTAGGGGCTGCATTTTTTTTTTTGACAAAAGATGAGTAGGGGCTACTTTAATTTAGGAAAACCCTTATGTATTGTCAACAATATATCTATAGTGTATGCATGTATAATTTTCATATGTACTATACATATCATTATTAATATTTAATTTTGTCCAATAAATTTATGATATGGATCCCGCCTCTTAAAAATATACAGCTAGGTAATATATATTTTCACTTATAAGGAGTGTTAATTACAACTTCCTATTACAATTTTTTAGTTAATTTTTACATTCTAAATCACATAAAGAAACATTTTTTTCAATTTTTTTTCATAACGGTATTTGTTATAGTTACAGTATCATCCCTGTAAATTTTTGAAAAATTCCGAATAGTTTACAGTACCGAAAATAGAGTTTCTAATATTCTAGTTTACCACGCGCATTCAAAAACTTCAAACGCATTTTCGGCACTGTAAACTATTCGAAATTTTTAAAAATTTACAGGGATGATGTTGAAAGCATAACGAACATGTTTTCGACATATGTTTTCGGGCGTAGAGGTTGACTAAGAGATTATAATAGGAAGTTGACGGTAGCACTCCTCTTTCACTTATATATTATATCAAAGTTTAATCTTTTTCAGTTAGGTTACATTTCATTTTCTCGTTTAAATGTTAATTAGTATTTTTGTCTTTTAAATTTTGACAACTATCGAATTGACTCCTCCCCAAGAAAAATGAGAAAAGTTGATGAATATTTTTTTTTGATAACTCTTAAAATATTAATTCAAATCCTAAAAAACGAGAAAAAAAAGTTTGAATAATTACAAATTATTTTGTATATAAAAAAGAAATCAATATTTTAAAATTAATTAAGTGATTTAGAAAATTATTATTGATTTTTTATTTAAAGATTTACTTATATAAAAATAACAATTTTCTATCAAATCTTAAAAAATTGAAGAAGAATTATTAATTCTTAAAACTAAAAAAATGATTAAAATTTACTTAAACAACTCTAAATTATTACTAATATATATCTATATATATATATACTAGCAAAGAGTTACGTGCGAGGCACGTATACTAAATTTTATGCTAGTTTTTTCTATGTTATTTGAAAGTGATACAATTAAAAATTAAAGAAAAAATATTATTAGTTATTAGGTGAGATTATTATTATGTGTATCTAAATATTATAGTTTATAAAGTTGTCAATTAAACGTGAATACCGAATGCAATATATTAGTGTTTAAGAAAGCTTGATGATTTAAATATGTTCTTAAGTTAATCCAAAAATAAATTAAAAATTGATGTTCCAATACTTAAAGAAATATTACTTAAATGGGTGTAAGATAAAAAGAAAATTAAAAATTAATCTCTAAATTATTGATACTTTAAGATATCATTTGTCTAAAAATTGTAGATAAGAAAACTAATGATAGTCATTGATGGATTTCAATCTTCATTTGCTTCTATAGAGACAATAGTGTAATTTTTGTATTTTGTACTTTTCATTCTAGTTGGGTCCGCATATATCTAGATTGTCCATTTTTTCGTTGATAAATTGAATATGATAGTGTTGACAAAAAGTGAAAACCATGTTTAACAAAAAGTGATAGTATTCTATAACAAAATACTATTAAATTATTTGAATTTAAATTATTTAAAAATACTATATTTTATTAAAATAAAACTCTATACGATTAAAATTTTATATTTATCTTTATTCAAAAAGAAAAAAAAATTGATAAAAAAAGAAAAAAAAAATGAAAAGTTTCTATTATTATCTCTACTGTCTTTCTAGATGTGAATAATGGTTTCTTCTTTCTTCCATATTCTTCTTTATTTTTTGTATATTGTGTTTGCAGCATATATGTAAAATATTACGTAACTTTAAAAAACTTTGCTCCTGGTTGTTGGGTTTATCTCGCCATTGATGTTTGGTTTTGTGAACTTTGATAAAAGTCACACTTTTTTTTTTTTATTATTATTATTACTTATATATTTTGTTATTAAGTTGTGAAGAAGAAAAAAAAAGTGCGGATTGGAATATTATGTGTGATCCCATAGGAATGTCTAAATTGTAATAGGAAAAGGAATACAATAAATAATTAAAGAAAACACAATCGTTACAACAGCAAAAACCCAATCGTATTTTTTTTAGATTTAATGAGATTTATTTTATTTATTTTATTATATATAAATAAAAAGTGACACATGAATTTTTCATAAACTATTTTATTTTTAATATAATAAACCATTTTATTTTTAATATAAATAAAAAGTCACCCATGAATTTCTCATAAACCATTTTATTTTTAATAATAAACCATATTATTTTTAATATAAATAAAAAGTCACCCATGAATTTCTCATAAACCATTTTATTTTTAATAATAAACCATTTTATTTTTAATATAAATAAAAAATCACCCATGAATTTCTCGTAAACTAAGAATTCTGGTATATAGGCACACTTTATATAGAATAGATACTTAACCTTTATTATATTCATACACCTATCTTGAAAAATCAAATAAATTATTATAAATCTAATAAATGTGTAATAAATATTTAAACAAATTAAGATTTAGCAAAAAAAAGAAAAGCTTATTTATATTTAGAAATACATATTTTAAAAAATAGAAAAATTATTAAAAATCCAATAAAAATATAAAATTGTTTAATAAAAATTAATAAATTAAACTAAAAAATATTATATTTTCTTAAATAAATTTAAATTTAATGTATCGATCGGTGCACCTCTTAAGCAAAGGTTGTATTATAAAATTTTCATAAAAAATAAATTTAACTTAATATTTTTTATTTATTTATTTATTTATTTTTTTTTTTATATTGGATGTCAAAACAAATAGATAAATGAAGTATGAGTGCATTATTTGTAATGGGGAAATTTGAAATTTTATGCTTAAAATACTATTTAATTTTTTCCCTAAATGCATAGTTATTAAAATTGGTCTTATATGACAACTTTCCTAATTTTCCTAAACTACCCCTCACATTTCAAACAATCATCCTCTCTCTTCCTCTTGCTCAGCCGAACCCTCCCCCACGAAACCCATCCCTCTCACAGCCACCCAACTCCGTCGACGCTCAACCCAGAAGCCTCAACCCACCCAGCCCCCTCTCTCTCTCTTCGTCTCTCTCGGACCCGAAGCCTCAACCCAACCAGCCCTCTCTCTCTCTTCGTCTCAAAAAAAAAAAAAACTCAAGTGGTCCGATGGTCACTGGAGTTTTTTTTTTTTTTTTTTTTTTTTTTTTTCGGAGAGACAAAGAGAGAGAGGGGGATGGGTGGGTTGAGGCTTCGGTCCGAGAGAAACGAAGAGAGAGAGGGCCGGGGTGGGCCGAGGCTTCGGGTTGAGCGTCGACGGAGCCGGGTGGCCGTGAGAGGATGGCCGAGCCTCGGTTGAAATTTTTTTGGCTGTGAGAGATGGGTTTCGTGGGGGAGGGTTCGGCTGAGCAAGAGGAAGAGAGAGGATGATTGTTTGAAATGTGAGGGGTAGTTTAGGAAAATTAGAAAAGTTGTCATATAGGACCAATTTTAATAACTATGCATTTAGAAAAAAAAATTAAATGGTATTTTAAGCATAAAATTTCAAATTTGGGTATGTATTATAATGATGATATTAATAATAATGTATGTATCTGCTCACGACCACGCTTCCAATCAAAATTTGTACCTTTTTAGGCATGAATTTGTATAAGAATAATTATATGAACGTGTGTAATTTAAGCTAATTAGAATTTTTAATTTTTAAATTTTAATATATACTAAATTATGTTTTTTGAACTTTTTTTACCGTTAAAAATTCTCTCTAAACTATTGAATTTGTTAGATTTAAGGACTTTTATCTAATTTCATTCAATTTTACTATTTCGGTGATTGTTTTATGTACTAAATTATATACAAAAGTCTTCAAATCCAACAATCTCAATAGTTCAAAGAGCATTTTTAATGATTTTTAAAGTTCAAAGAGCATAATTTATAGTACATATTAAAATTTGAGAGTAAAAATTTTAACTAGTCTATAATTCATAGACAAACATGATGAACATATTTATATGATAAATTATTTTTAATAAGTAAAATATATCTTAAATAAAGATAATTGAGAATAGGGGTGTTAATTGGATCACATTCAATGTTTTAGGTCCATCCAAATCCGATCCAATTATATATTGGATGTTAGATTTTACCATCCGATCCGATCCAATTGATTTCAGTCATCCAATCGATCCAACATCCATTGGATATTGGATTGGATCGGTTCTATCCATTGGATGTATTTCATATATATTTATTGGTTCAATTTGAATTTATTCAATATTTTAAACTAGTATTTTTAGATCGGATCGGATCCATCCAATATTTTAGGTCCAATATGTATTGGATTAGACTAGATCCATCCAATAAAAAAAAAAAAAGAGTAAAATTTTAATGTTAATTTTTATGTATACATATATATTTTGCGTATAACATTATAAAATCTAATTACTCATCCAAACTAAATGAAAATACTAGTTAGTTTAATTGGATGTTGGATGTAATGGATTTTTAGACACTCCATCCAACATCCGATCCGATCCAATTGGATATTCAAAAATAACATCCAATCCGATCCGATCACAATTGGATATCTAATGTTTGGCGGTCGGTTGTGATTGGATCGGTCGGTTGTCATTGGATTGGATCGATTTATAGACACCTCTAATTGAGAATATGTAAAATATTAGGCAGCCACAATTATTTAATGATTTTGGCCATAACTTTGAAAAAAAAAAAAGTATTGTACAATATATACAAAGTTCTCCACCAAACTTATGGTTGATGAGGTAATAATATTATATTATATTATATATATATTAAAATCAAATTATTTTTTGGCTTGTGATTTTAGATAATTTGAAATTGGGATCTTGTTTAAATATGAGAAGAAAAAAAATGTCCAATATGTGAGCTGAACAAAAAAATAGGAGAACATCTATTTTTCAAATGTTACTTGAATAATTAGGCATTGGCTAGTATCAAGATTTAGATAAAGTAAATTATTGGTCCCAATAGTATTCATGATGTGATGAGATAGATCTTAAATACTAAAACAAATAAGTTCATATGCCAAGTATTTATAGCTAAACTATATATCATATTTGGTGGACTAAGAATAAAGCTCTATAGAACATGAAGTATGAAGATATACCCAATAAATTTTATTGTAAAAAAAATTAAACTTGTTGTAAAGAGTAAAGAGCATTATGTATGATAATGTAGCCAAAAAAGATATAGAATAGTTGAAAAATTTGTAAAGAAAGTGATAGGCATAGGCCCACTACAATTGGTGATGCTAGAGTTGTAAAACTTGTTGTGGAATCAATACACTTATTTGATTGACCAAAAACAAAAAAAAAAAACAAAACTTAACAACAACAATAATAAAAAAATTTGTGGAAAAAGTTTTCAACAAGTTTACTTTTACGTAGATTAGTCTTTAATTTCAAGAAATAACAGTAATAGTCCTTAAAGTCATATTTTTTGTGTCATTCGATACCTAATTTAACAGCTTCGTTAAGTGCAGGCAAGAATATCATGTTCAAGCATTATTAGTCCAAATTATAATTTTACTTAAAAATAATTTTAAATAAAAAAAATTAATTAAAAAATAAACAACTAAAAACATCAATATTATTTTTATTTTTATTTTCTATTCTTATTTGTTTTCTCTCCACTTTTTGTCTCTCTCCTTCTTTTTCTTCATGGGGCACATATCCAACTCATCTATGGCTATGGCAAACCCAACAATTGAGAGGCCCAAAAACAAGCTGTTCACTGCCCATCCCAATCTCCTCAATTAACTGCCTTTTTTATTGTTATTATTTTCAATCCCTATGCTCATCATTTCTCTCTTTCTCCCCCTTTCACCATCATTGATCGAAAATGGAGGTTGGCTCGTCGGGCTTCAAAAATGTCTAGATCGAAATCGTGGAATTTTTTTTTTAATTTTTCCTGTACTAAATGAAGTATTTTCACGATAACAATCATTGAGAATAAGATATTAGAGTTTTGTTGATTAATTTTTGGCACAATTAGTTAAAGTTTCGATAACCTACATTTTTATACAACTTTTTTTTTTTTTTAAATTTTCAATTTGAGCAATATTTAAAAATAAAGTTGAACAAGAAATTCAGAAAACTGAAAAAATCGTTTAGACCTATCTACCGAACACCGCTAAAATTGAAACCATTAAAACAAAAAATCGAAAAAACCACTAATAGTGCAAACCATCCTTGAACGATCGATTTAATTTTAGTGCCGCACCAACCGAAAATACCAAAACCGACCGATTAAACACTTAAGATTATATATATACTTTCTTTTTTAAAAAAAATCATATATAATGTTTATTAAGTTTATACATATAGTATATAACTAGAAAAAAAATTACGTGCGCGAAGCACGTATACTTAGTTTTATGTTAGGTGTTAACTATTTCATTAAAAGTAATACAATAAATAATTGAAGAAAAATTATTATTAGTTATTGTTTGAGATTATTTTTAGAGGTACATTTATATTGAGTAGTCAACCTCTGATTAAATGAAATGAACGATGCAAAGATGTATACTAAATAATGCCCAAAAACAATGTTAAAGTGCTTCCTTTATCACATTCACACAAGTAGTTTCACTTTCTTTGTTGACTTTGTTAATAATATATCTATACATATTTAGAACAATAACTATTTAGATTTTCCAAGACAAAATGAGTTCTCCAAAGCTCATTTTCTTCTTCTTCATCATCATCATCATCATTATTAGCTAATAATAATTGAAGAAAAATTATTATTAGTTATTGTTTGAGATTAAATGAGTTCTCCAAAGCTCATTTTCTTCTTCTTCATCATCATCATCATTATTAGTTGTAGCTTCTCTTCAATTTTTGCTCAACAACCATATGTGAGAGAAGACACAACCGAATGTGACAAAAAGGATAACTCAAACTCTTCTCTTGGCTACTTCTGCAATGGTCTAAACAGAACATGTCAAGCTTTCATTACTTTCAGAGGTGTGCCTCCTTACACAACCTTGGCAGCAATCTCAAATCTTTTGGCTGCAGACCCTTCTCAGATTTCTGCAATAAACTCCAATAAGACAACCTTTGATACGAACAAATTAGTCATAATTTCAGTAACCTGTTCCTGTTATGGCGGCTACTACCAATCATACACCAATTGGCCCAACAATAGCAATAATAGTAGTTATTGAAACTATTCTCTTTTCCGGCTCCACAATATATATGAATTGCTAATAGATTGTTGTTGAGCATAGTTTTTCCTTTATAGAAAAATAAAAGTGATTACCTAAATCAAGTGGCCAAGTCGATATTAGCCTCATTCGAAACCGTCATGTTCTTATGAAATAGACGATCCTCCCATAGCAACTTCTTCGCCTCCTTCAACAATTTCAAACCCAACCATTAAAAATTCCTTTGAAAACAACAATAAGAAAAGAAAAAAAAAATGGAGACCACCAAAATCAATAAATACAAAAAATTGCAAAGTAACCCATATCAAAATAAAAACAATAGCATACCTAGTTCTGGTCAAAATTTGTTCTTACACAATGCTAGAGTTCAAATTTGTATTCGATGAAATTAAATAACTAAAGTAAAAGAGAACAAACATATTAGTGAAATTTAAGAATATAATAGAAATACAAAAAAAAAAACAATCTCATATTCTCGAATAAAAAAAAGCCCCTAGGTAAATATATAATGTTAAATATATAATAAGATTCATTTCATTTAATACATAATATATAATTATACATATATAGAGAGAAGAATTGTTACTGTAATTTACTGTCGCAATGAGAGAGAGAGGTTTTAGTTCTTACCCAGAAAATTGAACACCTCCGTTCGTAATTGTCATCACTCTCAAAAGCTTGCTCAACTCTTCATCGTTTCTCACAGCCAATTGAATGTGGATCGCAATGATTTTGATCTTCTTGAATGAGGACGCACGGTAGGGAAGGGCTTGAATGATTTTGCAATAACTCTGAATTCGTATTTCAGAATCTGTAATTAAGAAAATAATTTTTATTTAAAAAAAAAAAATTGAACGGAATAAGAGAAAAGACAATAAAGATTTTTCCTGTCTCGTTTCCTACTCTTTCTCAAAGATGAGCGTGGGATCTCCGAAGGGGAGGAGCGAAAGAAGAAGAATTAAAATGCGAACTTATTGTAAAACTCTGGCCTGCGATTGGAAAAATCAATAGCTGCGAAGACTACGAAGAAGAAGAAAGACTTACGGAGTGCAAAGCCATAGCTGCGTTTGGTTGATCGTAAACCAAAGCTAGAGAATTGGATTTGATAATTTGGGGATATACAGTTTGTTAGAGAGATATGTGACTAAGATGATTTTTTTAATTTAAAAAAAAATTGTTTAATTTTTTGAGTTTAATTATTGGGTTTATTTGTTAACGTGATCAAACCTATTAACATCGTTAAATTTAACAGAATATTCTTTGGATTTATTGGGTATATTCTGTTAAACCAAGAAATGCCGTTAGATAGGCACTTTTAATATATAAAGATATATGTAATGTCCACACTTCAAGCTTTCATTGGGGCCCTTACACCCACGTAATAATGACTCTTATATACGAGTACTTCATAGATTGATGACAGACTCTACAAACCAACACGAGTATTTCTAGTGTGTTTTGTCCTCACTCGTACGCTTCTTGAGAAAACTTTCCAAGAGGTCACCCATCCTGAAATTACTCCAGGTTAAGCACGCTTAACAGTAGAGTTCTTTCATGATGGGCTACCGAAAACAAGATGCACCTTGGTGATATAGGTAGTACCAATCAATCCATTTAAGCCATCTTCAACTATGTAGTCCCTTACCTACACAGTTTTAGAATCATCATACTTGACCTTCCCCAGGTGATGCGGGATTGCACAATTTACCTAGTATTTCCCCTTACGGATCACGGGACTACTGACTGTCACAATCACCCCCCTAACAGGATCCGACATCCTCGTCGACCACACTTCCGGTTGGGTCAAGACTCTAATATCATTTGTAACGTCTCCGCTTCAAGCCTCCATTGGGCCCTTACACACTCTATCCTTTGATACTTAAAAAAAGTGCACTGATGCATTTTTATTGTTTTAGTATCCAAGAAATTTTTTGAGGAAATTACTTTGTATACCTACTTTACTTTGTATACCTAATTTTTACCTTCGTTTCTATATTATTTAAGATATACTCACTTTTATAGATGATGTCTCCATTATACCCCTTAGGCTAATGTAAATTATGTACTAGACTTAAGTAGAGGGTGAAGGTATATTAGACAACTCACTCACAAAAGTTGGTACATTTTAACAAAATATAAATTGAAGGTATTTTTGATTAATGGATACAAAAAAGAGGTAATTATTAACTTATCTCAAATTTTTTTGTCATGGTCATGTACATTGTAATTATTTAAAATATTTTATGAAATTTTGAAAAATTCAAAAAAAATTTAACATTCTGAAAATGAGATTTTAACAATCTGTTACATGTTTGATTCTTTTATTTTATAAGTGTGTGAAATAGATTATTTGAATATTATTTTTTTATATTATAAGTTATTTTAAATTTCTTTAAATTTTGTTAAATATCTTAAATAATTATAATGTATAATATTATAAAAAAAATTGATTAAAAAATTTTATGAAAGTAAAAATAAATAGATGATGCATGAGTTTTTTAATGTGGTGCATTATAATGATGATGATTGTGATTATGTTCCAATCAAAATTTGTAGCTTTGAATTTAGGCATGTATTTGCATAATATGTAAAGATTACCATTTTAGCCGCAATAAATTAATCATTTTGGCTATAATTTTGACCAACAAAAAGTACTGTACAATATATACAAATCCAAGTACTCCAAGCAAACTTGTGAGTTGATAATATTACATATATATTTATTATGTATAAAATATAGTTATATAATGAAATTTTTAGTTTATGATTGTTTTTTTTAATTTATATGTTAACTTAGTTATGTAATAAAATTTTTAATTTAAAAGTATTTTTTTGATTTTCTAAGTTAAATTTGATAGAATATACTAATTTTTTTTTTTAGAAAATCAGTTCCTTTGTATTTCAATTTTCAAATCTGTTTTACAATCTATCCTCATTTGTATGAATAGAATACTATTACTATTATTTATTATTAATTTTATATTATTATTATATATATTTAAAAATAAAAATTATGTAGATATTTTACATAAATAAATTTATATTTAAATTTAAAAAACTTAAAATATTGTAGATATATTTAATTTTATTAGTCTAATTTTGAATTAAAATAAAAAAAAATATATAGACATTTTATATAAAAAAATTTTAATTTTAATTTAAAATACTTAAAATATTGTAGATACTTTTAACTATATTTTTAATTTTATTATACATATAAAATATATATATATATATATATATAATCACATTCAAAATTTTAAATTAATAGCACATTGTAGCCGCAATAGGTTAGAAAATCCTCAAAGATTAAAATCTCAAATCTTATTTCATTTTTTTTTAAAAAAATATAGGCTAATTAGGATCTTTTCTTCCTAAATAACATGTACAAAATTATGCCCCCTGAACTTTTTTGGCCGTTACAAATTGCTCATGAACTATTGAGATTGTTAGATTTAAGGACTTTTGGCTGTTACAAATTATGCCCAGTCAAATCAATAAATGAATTTAACGACAAGGCATTTATATATGTTAGAAAGGAAGAAGTTTGGTCTGAATTAAAAGTATGAAAGATGGCTCAGAGAATAAACCTAACTCAATCAAAGAAAAAACGAACATTGGAAACACGAGCAAAAGTCATGAGCCACATGGGAAGAGGAAAGATGAATCCAAGGAATAATCCAAAGATTAAAAAAAAAGCAGAAAATATATGAGAAGTACGTTCCAATTTATACTATGTATGCCGAGCTGAACGAAACACGAGAAAATATTTTCCTCTCAAATGAGAACAAGGTTTTCTTTCGCAAACCAGAACCTATGAAGAATGGGAGGAATAAACAAGATCATAATAAATATTCTCACCTTCACAAAATTATTAGTCACACAGCTGAAGAGTGTCGACAACTCAAAGATGATTGAAAGTCTCATCTCAAGAGGATACTTCAAGAAGTATGTGAGAAACAGGGGGATTGAACAAAATCAGCTCAACAACCAAAATCCAAATCAAAATATTTAGCCACCACCATCTAATATTTTTGTAATTTCATGAGGCCCCCATCTCGCAGGAACAAGTAACACTGCCCAAAAGCGATACATCAATCAAGTAAAGAACCAATCCTCAGCCTTAGCATTTAAATTGCTAAAGCGTGCCAAAAGCGAGATACCACCCATTACGTTCACTAAAGATGATGTGACGCACACGAATTTTCTACATATGGATCCACTCGTAATAACTGTTCAACTCGCAAACAAAAGGATAAAGCGAGTTTTAGTTGACAATGGGAGTTCAGCTAACATTCTATTCAAAGAAACACTTAGAAAAATAGGATTAGAGAAAGTGAAACTGATGCAGGGTCAATTTATGTGGATTCACTGGAGATAGTGTTGCAAGTCTAGGAACAATTGATCTCCATCTGACAATGGGAGACTTGCCATTGTCAGCTACCCAAATACAAGAATTCTTGGTAGTTGACATTTCTCCAGTCTATAACATGATAATGGGTTGCTTTGCATTAACTGGGCTGGGGGCAGTCTGTAACATCCCCGCTTCAAGCCTCCATTGGGCCCTTACCCCCACAGACTAAGGGCTCTTATACACGAGTTCGTCACTCTGGCTGCTTCATGGACTGACGACTGACCCTACAAACCAACACGAGTGTTTTCAGCGTGCTTTGTCCTCACTCGCACGCTTCCTGGGAAAATTTCCCAGGAGGTCACCCATCCTGAAATTGCTCCAGGTCAAGCACGCTTAACAGTGGAGTTCTTTCGTGATGGGCTACTGAAAAACAAGATGCACCTCGTTGATATAGGTAGTACCAATCAATCCATTTAAGCTCTCTTTAGCTGTGTAGTCCCATACCTACACAGTCTCAGAATCATCCCACTTGACATTCCCCAGGCGGTATGGGATTGCACAGCTTACCCGGTATTTCCCCTTACGGATCACGGGACTACTGACTGTCACAATCACCCCCCTTACAGGGTTCGACGTCCTCGTCGACCACACTTCCGGCTAGGTCAAGGCTCTGATACCATTTGTAACGTCCCCGCTTCAAGCCTCCATTGGGCCCTTACCCCCACGGACTAATGGCTCTTATACACGAGCTCGTCACTCTGTGTAACGCCCTTACTTACGTAAAATAAGATGTCATACATAAACTGACGTTAAGATACTAATGTTGCCTTTATTAAAAAAAAATAACAATTTTCAAAACATGGGTACCCAGTTGAAAATAAAGTATTACCACTTAGGGAAAAGTAATAGAAAATTTAAACGACAACATCCTCGATAAGTTTAATAAATTAAAAAAAAAAATTTCAGCGGAAGATGGCCAAGACCACACGCAGTTACATGATCACACGAGATATACCCCATGCTGCCCAGACTCAACTTGTCACCGTTACAGGCTTACTTATCTGCACATAGGGAGTAAATAAAGGGTGAGCTGCAAAGCCCAGTAAGAAAAAAACAAAATACTATGTACCAGCATTCACACATCATAGCACAAGCATATACCTCAAACATACAACAAACTAATCATAAGTATAAATAGAGGCAGCCACACAAATACTGAAATACCACACACTCACACTCCAGCTTCTAGGGGTGTACATCAAACCGCTCAAACCGCCCGCATCGCACCACACCGCAAAAAAAATGCGGTTTGAAATTCTTCGCGGTGCGGTTGCGGTTTGAATTTTTTCCAAACCGCGCGGTGCGGTGCAGTTTGCGGTTTGGAATTATTAAACCGCGATTCAAACCGCACCGCACCGCATGTTTTAAAATTTTAATTTTATATTTATTTAATTAAGCCCATACATATGAGTCCAACCCAAGCCCATAAATCTTAGGAAAAAATCCATAACTCTCCACAAACCCTCTCTTCTTAGCAACAAACCCAAGCCCATACATGTGTATTGAAATTTGGAATTAGAAGTTTGTGTTTGTACATTTATATTGTTGTTAGAATTTAATTAGTTTCAAGTTTATTATTTTGATTTAGGTGTGTTGTTGAAACTTTAAAAAGATTATTAACTTATTGTTGTTGTTATAACTTATATTAGTCTCAAGTTTGTTGTATTTTCTTAAGTGTTTTGGAATAATTATATTAATGATAGTTTAATTATTTTGTGATGACTTCAAACAAAAAAAAAATTGTGATAGTTCAAACCGCATAAACCGCAGAAACCGCACTGCACCGCATCATTTTTTGCGGTGTGGTTTTTGCGGTTTTTTAGTATCGCGGTGCGGGTGCGGTTTGGAAAATTGCAAAAACCGCATGTGCGGGTTGGTTTGAAAAAATGGTTAAAAACCGCACCACCCGCACCGCGAACACCCCTACCAGCTTCCATACAAATCTGGAGTGTCTTACGTTCTTAACCAGAACGCAGTACCAATAACCAGTGCACCCTTACGTACACTACCTCACTTACCACATCACCATACATGTGTGGTTTCCAACCACTTCCAAGTACCTGGAACATGATTAAACAGCCATATACAATTCATCGATAAAACACTATTTCACCGAAACTATCACATTCCACAGTTTCAATACAATTTATTCAAGCAGTCATACTAGGTACTCAAACCATATAAAAAGCAAGTATCAAGTATAATTATTTTTCCTTATCATTATCATTATTATTATCATTATTATTAATATCTTTTTTTTGTTGTTGTGCGTGTGAGTGGGTGGGAAAAAGAAAAAAAAAATGATATATATATGTATATATTAAATAGTGAGATAAATAAATAGTTAGGCATTAGATTAGTTAGTTTAAAATTTAAAATTTAAATTATATCAGCATAATTTTATCTGATTAGTTAGATTTTTATTTTTAAATTTAAACCTATTATACGATATGTTATATACGTATATACTCTAGAACCCTAGCAGCCAGATAGTATCGTATTCCTTTATTCTCACCATCTCTCAATTTTTTTTATCCTCTCTATTGTACAAAATCAATTATTTTAATCTTAAGAGCTTCGGGATCAGCAATCAACCGATCATTGTTCCGTGTTTTCGAAATCTTCAGGTAAAATTCGTAGTTGTGTTTTATTTTCGTTTTTAGAGAAATAAGCTTTCATAAAACTACCATATCTCTCTCTCCATAGGTTCGCTTTCACTGATCTAGGTACCGTTTTAAAGATAATTTAATGATCTATATTTTTTATGAAGAAACTCTTTCCTAATTCTGATTATTTCGATATCAAAAAATTCATGTTTTACACTGACTGTCGAATTACAGTTTTTTTAAATTTCTTTTCGATATTGCCTTAGTAAAAGTGTAATATCTCTCTCGATATCTATTATTTTCCAGCGATTCTTGTTTTGTTAGAAATATAATTCAATAATCCATATTTTCTTTGAAGAAACCTTTCCGTAATTCGGAGTTCTTACCAGTCAAAAGTTAGTATCTTTACTCGGTTAGGATATTTCGTTTTAAGTTTTGTTTCAGAAAAAGTGTCTTCCGTAAAAATTCAATATCTCTCTCACTTTTGATCCATTTTGAAAGATCTTTATCTTGTTTTAAAGATTAGGAAAATAGCTACATTTTTTATGAAGGAAGTATTGTCTAGATCGTGGTATAACTATTTTTAAAACTTTTATTTTTGGGCTGTATTCAGAAATCGGCATGATCCAGGATTTTAAAGAAACTGTTTTGAGAAAACATGCATAACTCCTAGGTTATAGCTCCGATTTTGATGATCTTTATACCGTTAGAAAGGTCTTTCAATTAAATAAAAACTTTGTGAACAGTAGGATTTCTAATTCAAACGTTTTATGAGTCAAATTCTAGGCTAAACTTGCTGTACAGTAAGAGTAATAAATATATTGAGTTTATCGGTAGACTAAGGATTTCGTTAAATGTTATAGGGCCTAGAAGGTATCGTAGGAGTTAATTACAGCGGAGTTGAGGTAAGAAAAAATAATTATACTTTACACTTGCTTTTTATATGGTTTGAGTACCTAGTATGACTGCTTGAATAAATTGTATTAAAACTGTGGAATGTGATGGTTTCGGTGAAATAGTGTTTTGTCGATGGATTGTATATGTCTGTTTAATTATGTTCCAGGTACTTGGAAGTGGTTGGAAACCACACATGTATGGTGATGTGGTAAGTGAGGCAGTGTACGTAAGGGTGCACTGGTTATTGGTACTGCGTTCTAGTTAAGAACGTAAGACACTCCAGATTTGTATGGAAGCTGGAGTGTGAGTGTGTGGTATTTCAGTATTTGTGTGGCTGCCTCTATTTATACTTATGATTAGTTTATTGTATGTTTGATGTATATGTTTGTGCTATGATGTGTGAATGCTGGTACATAGTATTTTATTTTTCCTTACTGGGCTTTGCAGCTCACCCCTTATTTACCCCTTATGTGCAGATAAGTAAGCCTGTAAGCTTTCGGTGACAAGTTGAGTATGGGTAGCATGGGGTGTATCTCGTGAGATCATGTAACTGCGTGTGGTCTTGGCCATCTTCCGGTGAAAGTTTTTTTTTTTAAATTTATTAAACTTATCGAGGATGTTGTCGTTTAAATTTTCTATTACTTTTACCTAAGTAGTAATACTTTATTTTCAACTGGGTACCCATGTTTTGAAAATTGTTATTTTTTTAATAAATGCAATATTAGTATCTTAACGCCAGTTTATTTATGGCATCTTATTTTACGTAAGTAAGGGCGTTACAATCAACATCTTCATCATTATACTAAATGAATATTTAATCAGCACATAACTATATATTCTTAGTGCTTCATAAAGCACTCCAATCTTAGGTTCCTATGAATACTTACTCTTACTTCTCATGAGTCACTGAGATTCTACAAGGAAAGTGACTAAATTCATAAGCAACATAACGTTCATTTAGTCACACTATAACAATATGTATTCAATTACAACTCATCACATATTAACACGCTTGATCCATATCTCAACATCGTAACCACACAATCCCGATACTTCATAAAGTACTCTTACCACTTGTTAACCACGTGCTACATATGTCATTATCGTTGTTTGATACAACAAACGATAAGTAAGAAACCTATCCGCGGTTTCATGAGTAATTACTCATAACGGTAATGATCGTTTCTTTTACTCGATCATAATCGAGTCACAACGATAACAATCGTTTCATACTATTTCCCTCGATCATAATCGAGTCACAATGATGATAATCATTTCATATTATTTCCCTTGATCATAATCGAGTCACAACGATAATAATCATTTCCTATTAAATACATACTGTTAACCTCGATTAAGATTAAGTCACAATAAACACATACCGGGATCTTGATCATAATCGAGATTGTAATAATCATAACATTAACCGTATACGGTGCTTAATACTATTCTTACCTCAGTCCAGAAATTAAGCGTGCATGCCTACCTAAGTGGAAAACAAAGCTTGATGACCCCGGGTCCTACGTCACGACAACAACATTCAATAAATAACTTAAATCAATCATTCTGGGAATATTCCTAATTCCCATAACTGGTAAACCCTAACTTTTATTAACTCCAAAATAGGTTTTACAACTTCTAAACAATCTATATCAGACACGGAAATCACCCCGAGCTGTAAACCCGACCCTGAGGAAAACTGAAAAATTCCCCCTACAGCTAACCGGTCGACCGGTTCTGCTGCACCAGAACCCACGGGCCGACTGGTTCTGGCAGGGCTGCAATTTCCAGTTTTACTCCTCCAAATTCAATCCAAACACCACCAAAACAACCCAAAAGCTCCAGAACAGTACAATATCATAAATATAATGCATCTCAAGTATCAATTACAACATCTCAACCCTTAATTAATTCAAAAATCACATACTCAAGTGAAGAAAACTCCTCTTATTTCATTTAATTCAATCCAAATTAAACAACTAGTAGAAATTATTCAATTCAAATTTCAACACACCTCAAAATAGATCTAAAAGCACAATCCCTCAATTGAATCCAAACATAGAACTCTAAATCCTCAAAGAGAATCAACATTTCTTACTTAAAACCTAAGTAATTCAAGAATAAAGTTTCAAGATCTTACCTTAATGTCTAAACAAGCTTCTACCTCTTTCAATCTGATCCAAGGACTGAAGAATAAGCAAGAGAAATCCTTGATTTGTAGCTCCTTAGGGTTTCAAGTAAGAAGAAGAAGAAATGTGAAGGTGATATGACTTACCTATTTTTCTTTTACACCTAATAGTCTAATAAAAATTAAAAAAATACAAAAATAAACAAAAACAATTAAACTTATTACCAATAATCCATTTCAGCCTAATTAACACTAAAGATAAAGCTTTTATCACCCACTCAAATGACCATAATACCCCTCCCAATACCTTAAATTAAAATAAAAGCCTAGGGGCATTCTAGTAATTCTAGCTAATCTGTCAATCTGACAACCCGAAACTCTAAACTAGTCTGGTATAAAATCCAATTGAATTCATTTTTTATTGTCGTGAAATTTCTAACCTCCCCATCAAGTTCCACAGTTGCCAGGCCCAAAATATATTTTATTCAAATTATGGTATCTACGATACCCACATATTCCAATATAATCTCCGTAATTAATAAGTTACGCTTTATTTATTCTTATCTCCATATTCAACTCGTAATTAGTTTAAGTAGGATTATAATCCTACTCTAATACCCACTTAATCACATATTTAATAAAATATGTCCAATTAAAATATCAATATATTTTTTGGGATATTACAGCTCACCCAACACTTGTGTCATAACAAGTATGTCTGCGGGAAAATGGGTGGGGTCTACATTGTAATGTAGGGGAACATCAGTCAACGCTGGTTGAATTTCACGAATCTCAACTATTTTGGCCTACAAATTTTTTTAATAAACTGTTCGAGTTGAATTGAAATTAAATATATAACAAGTTTTTTAAAGATGTAAAATTACTTACATGATGTGTTCATTACGCAATTTATTGTTCTTGTAGTGGAACTTTTGAAAAATGTCTACGACACTAGAAAGTTCTCCCGTCTCGGGATTAGCCTATTTTTATACATAAAAAAAGTTAGAAATGTATTAATTTGAGAAAAATAAATGTAAAGTTTAAAAATAACAATAAAAAAATAATAATAATACAAATAATATATTAATATTTATATATATTCAAATTAAACTAAAATAAATAATATTAATGTGATGAATATTGATTGAGATTATTCCATGAGTTAATATTATTTGATCATTTCTTCTTTCTTGCTTATGTGATTTATTTATCTTTGTGCTTAATACCTATTTGAGACTGGTCACCTTAGCCATAATTGATGATCCTAATATAAAATCTGAAAAGTGAATATTGGGATACTCTAAATGAATGAACATAGATTTTGATGTGATACAAAAGTATTTACATAGCTTATGTAACTTTTAGATTATTGCTTAATGCAAATTCTATGTTATTATATCAGAGATACAATAGTTGTCATGCAATTTAGGAACTTTATGATCTGAAAAGAGTTTAGGTTGATTTATAATCTGTCATCACATAGGGATAGAAGAATGGTTAATTAGTATTAACAATTGTGTAATTAAAGTAATTGAAGTCATATCCCTAATTTCACATCCATTATCAAATTTTTTATTTGTTTGTTTTATTTAATTTTTGCTTAGTTTATTTATTTTCAAATTTATCTATTTGATTGCCAAATAAAAATAAGAATTCAATTGATTGGTATTTACCTAGAGTCCTTACAGGAATGATACTTTACTTTCGTTATTATTATTTGTTAACGATAGGTGCACTAGCGTAGCATAATTTTCGCAACAATGAATAGATTTAAGGTGCATTTGGTAACACTTTTTAATAATATTTCTATTTTTTTTTTAATTAGAAAAGTAAAAATATTACTGAAAACATATTTTATAAAACTGTTTTCACTTTTCAATTTTGTAACTAAGAATCATTTTTTTTTTTTAAAAAAAAAAAAATCACTTTCACAATTTTTTCAAACAGTTTTTTTTTTCTTAATCAATATTTTGGAGTCCGACCCTAACCTGGACCTTAGGACTCGAACTCTAACCCCGACCCCAGTCTCGGACTCGGACCACGACCCTACCTCAGACTTAACCCCGACCCCAATCATGACTTAAATAAAATCAAAAAATAAAAATAAAAATTATAAAGCACATTTTTATTTATTATTTTTAACATTAAAAAATTAAAAGTGGTTATTATAGAATAAATTTTTGTTTTTCAAACAATATAAATTTTACTTTTATTTTTATAATAAAAAAATTAAAAAATAAAAGTATTAATTGATGAAGTTTTGATCATGCTATTAATACTCTCAACCATAGTTTAGACATTAATCGATTCAACATCACACAAAAGGTTGAAATGATAAGAGAAAAATAGTAGCATATATATGCACATATATTGATATGTATATTCAGGATATATAATGAAGTTTTGTTCATGTTCATTTATTCATCTTTCTATACATATATGATAGAGAATAATGATGATCACTTTGGTATCGAGGATATCTCCACGAAACCTGAAATATTTTAGGGCAGCGCCCATTTAACCACATTATGGGCAGCAAAGTTACAACACTTTATTTTCAAAAAAAAAAAAGAATAATGATGATCACACAAGTGGGGTACGTGATAATATTGTCCACCACTCATCTAAATTCAGTGTACGTCAAGGTCAAGATCCTTGCGTTTTCAAAATAAGATTCATACGTTTAAATTTGGACTGTTGTTTTGATAATTGATTACTACACGTGAAAAGTGCATAATTATAAGATGAATTTAATTACACACTCCAATATAAGGACTAAAAATGCCTTGACAATTGAGATGACGTTATATACAGTACTGTGGTCCATCACCATAAGTGATTGGAGGCCCTCCTTGTCTCATCATAGTACAAATCATTTTTATATATTTTAAATTATACGGTTTTTAAATTGTGGCAGTCCGTATGTTATATTATTTATCAATAATATAATGTGTAGATTAAATACATGTAACAAATTAATATGTAACATATGACATTATATATTATGTGTCATTATTTTGTAATATTTGGAGGAGTTGTTACTATGAGTAACTTCCACCATTATCACCAACTTTAAGAGTGTAAAAGGTGTTACACATCTTTATTTTTGTAATATTTGGAGGAGTTGTTACTATGAGTAACTTCCACCATTATCACACTACTAAAAAATCCCAAATTCCCGTCGGTTTTACACTGTCGGCCAAAGAATTCCCGACAGTTCATAAAACCGTCGCCTATACGAGCGTCGCGAAAACTGAGTAAAATTAACGACGGTTGAAAACTGTCGGGAAAATAGTATGGGCCACGGTTTAAAACCGTCGCCTATAGTAAACACTATAGGCGACGGTTTTAAGCTGTGGCCTATACTATAGGCCACGGTTTTTAACCGTGGCCTATAGTATAGGCCACAGTTTTAAACCGTGGTCTATAATGTTGTAGGCACAGGTAAAAACCGTGGCCTTTAGTATAAGCCACAGTTTTAAATCATAGCCTATACTATAGGCCACTGTTTTTAACCATGGCATATAATGTTTTAAGCACAGATTTAAACCGTGGCATATAATGTTTTCAATCTATTATAAATTTCGTATTTTTCAACGACGGGTTTTGCCAGTCATTGGATTGTAAAAAAAAAATAAAAAAATAATTAGGATAAAGTATATATATTGTCATTAGTGAAAGTTAAACAGATCCTGTTTTACATAGTAAAATTTTCCCTACATTAATTAATTTTTACTGTATATTGTCACTAATTAGTTAGGATAAAGTATAAACAAAAATAGAAATTGATCATTGTAAAAGCCCTTGTCGCACTGCTTGTGCTCGAACATATTCAATCCACTGATCACGCAAAATATTCATCTCGTCATTTGAGTACGGATCGCTCTTACCCTGCAAAAAAAAATGAAAGAAATTACATATTAATTAGTAAAAGACCTTATACATTATACTAAGTCCTAGCTAACTACCACGAAATTAGTGAAAGAGAAGCTTACAATAGACTATAATTACTATGTTTACGTATTATTGTGTAATATATAATGACTACGAGAAGATAAATTTTACCATTTCTCTCACTCGGCGTATTGGATCTTCTTCGTTCATGAAACTCTCAATAAATTTCATGACATAATATCCACATTGCTTCCCGTCTGGTTGTTGTGGACATATCGGAGTTATCCACTCAATGGGACGATCATTGCGGTTAGTTAAGCTTTTATTAACTATGTTGAGCGACCTACACAAAAAGTGAAATTAGCATATAAAATATCACACACTTATTCAGAACACCTATAATTGTATTTAATATGTATATAAGGAAAAGAAAGAAAAAAAAACAAATTTGGTGGTATTTAATGTGTCTTTACTTACAAATTTAAAAATAGAGTATTGTATGAGTCTCACATTCATAACTAGAGGAATCAATATATAATTAAACAGCCACAAAAGAAATCAAACATTCTTACTCTCTCTTTCCAAAACTTTTCATATTCAATCTTCACATATATTAAGTACAATAAATATGCATTGGTTCTTAACACTTGGTTGATAAATTTACTATGTCTACATGCAGTTACTATGTCCTAATCAACAACAAAAGAAAAGGATAAAGTTAGCAGATTGCTTAAGATTTTAGGCATGTATAGAACTTACGTGTTAACAATGTATTTTAAATCTTCTGGTACATATCCATTGTTGGAATCCAAGTACGCTACTGTATGTGTACTTGGTTGGATAAGTACAACCATCCAATGATACATATTACTACACAAACAAACATGTTAGATTAACCATAAATTATGTAGAGTTATAAATTATGAAACTATAAATTTTAAATTTACTTACTAATTGTTATAGGGGGCAATAATCCATTTAGCCGGATTATCAATTTCAAGAATACGTTTGCGCAGTGCTCGAGAACGGGCATTATAATCCCCAGCATCAGAGGCAATGGCCCCAGGATTTAAAAATGCATATAGTCTGCTTAATCCATTAACATCTAGCAACCGTTCCTTCAAAAACCTGTTAAAAACACACAATTAATAACAAGCTCTCAAAACAAATTTTCAAGTTTAATAAGAATTGGATATCATACTTGCACCAGATTGCAATAGGTTGGGCTCCTAAAAATCCCATTTGGCACAATTCCTTGATGTCAATTGTTGGAAGCCATATCGAGTCGTTTTCAACCCCAAATAAATCCTTGCTGGCCTCAAAGTGGATTGTTGTTGTTTTTGGCCACATGTTGAGTAACTTAAAAAAGTTGTTGATTATTGAAGTCCTTTTTGGTGCAACGTAGCGACCCTTTTTACTTGGCCTCTCTGGTATTTTTTGAGGCTGTGTTCGAGGACCAAGTAATTCTTCAGATACTTGTCCTTTTCCACTCACAGGTGGCTTCTTCTGCATTTGGTTATTGGGGCGTTGCGTCTATATGGAAGACAAAACAATTAAGTTAGAGTTTTTAACTAATCAATATACATATTAAGTTAAGGGAATTAATTAAAACATACCAACTCTACTCCAACTGGCGTAATGTAGTCCTTTAGCCATGCTACATAAAGTCCTACAGCATGACCTACAGTGGTGTATCCATTTTGAACGACGGGACATGGAAGACGGGCATTTTCTACATAGACTTCATCGATGAAAACCCGACGATAATCCTTGTAGAGGAAATCAGAACCCTGGACTGAGAACTTGCCATTCTTCAAATATTGCTCCTTCACCATGAATCCCTTAGCAACTTTCAATGACAATCCACTAGGCTCCAACCGAACATGCAGCCAACATGGATATTTCTGTATTTCAAAATTAAAAAAAAAAGGAATCAACACAATTTGTAAATTGACAATACAAATTAAAAAGTAATATTGAGATTACCTTTTCTGAAATGCCATCGGTATGTGGCGGTGGAGCTGGTGGAGCGGTTACCTTCTCAGCATGCAGTGTACTCGGTTGTCGTGGAGCAGAGACATGGACAGGACTTTGTGGTTGTGCTTCAGGAGCAGAAACAATGTCATCATCACGGGCTAGTTTGTTTGATTCTCCTCCAACACCCGAACCAGACGCATGTGATGTACCCGCAACACCACTATGCTGGGAACGAACTATACGCAGGAGTTCAGCCATTTGTTCTTTAAGCTGTCTATTACTCTCCTCTGTCTCACGGAGTCGCTTATCCATATCTGACAATGCTTCATTATCCTCATCTTTATTCTTCCTCTTTGTAGGGCGTGGAGTGTGGAAAAATTGGGTTTGAGTGACACCATAACCCAAGCCCCGGACTCGACCACCATGTTCATCTGTCCCAAGGGCCATGGTCAAGATGTCATTCTTCCCTTCCACACTTATTGTTCCCTCTTCGAGTTGCTTTCGCAAGTCATCCTACAAACATAATAAATAAATAGAGTTAGAATTAAATTATGAAACATAAAAATATAAATGCAATTAGACTTTAAACTTACAATGCGTTGGGCAACTTCCACAGCTGGGCCTTCCAACTCGCCTTTACTGTTTGTGCGAAGTCTCTTCCATAAATCGGCTCTATCAATTTTGACCAATTGGTGGCCTAACTCTTTCTCCATCTGTAACTCCACCATCCTCGCACCACCTCGTCCAGAGCGGTGGGGGTAAATATTTTTTGCCCTGCTAGCTTGGGCATTCTTTCTCGTCACCCCCCATTCTTTAGTTAATCTTGAAGCCACAAACTCTGTCCACTCGGTCTCATCGATTATGTCTTCGTACAATCTCGGTGGCTTCTCAAGAAGTTGTGGAGCCACATCTTTAACCTTGTAAATACCTTTTGTTAAGGTGTTTTTCCAATCCCGCCATCTCTCCCCAGCTTTTTGAATTGTTCGTCTCTTTGCCTCCTCTTCCAGCTCGAACTTACCCTGCAAAATTTGGAAATTATAGTTATAGATACAAATCATAATCAATAGTAAAAAAAACAAGAATAGTAGTATAAGTATTACCTTAACATCATTCCATAATCTGTTCTTCAGCTCCTTATCAATTTGTGGCCACTTTTTATTCACAAGTGGTATGTTAATTCGAACCCACACCCCAATCCGGGAAACTAAATCAGTCGCTGCTTTTCCCCATTGTTGTCCGAGGTTGTTGTACTCAATTTCCAATTTTTTGCCCTCGCTTGCCAGCCTCGTTATATCTAGTCTTTTGGTTCTACCCCTAGTATTTTTCTGCTTTGGTGGGGGTTCTTCAACTTCAATATTAGGTTCTTCAACTTCAATATTAGGTTCTTCAACTTCATTATTATGTTCTTCAGGCATGAATGATTCTTCATATTGAGCCCACTCATCATCGTCATTTGGTGCTGGTTCCATAATAAATAGTCCTACACAAATTTAAAAATCTACATTAGAATATACAATAATATACAAATTGATAGCCACAAAAGAATACATGTTAAAAAGAATACCAACACATGTTGAAAAACTCATGGCTTGATAGTTTCATTCACCCATAACCCCTCCCCATCATCACGAGATGATACGACATCGTCCCCAACGGTGACATCAATAGGTGGTGGAGTGATTTGATGAATTTGCTCACTTATCATAAGATCATCGCCATTATGCTCTTGGTTAGCATAGTCTTTTGCTTGCGTTGTCATGACAACTGACCAGCGTGCATCTAATGGGTCACTCATGTAAAACACCTGAGTGGCTTGAGACGCCATTACAAACCTATCAGACTTGTGGCCTATTCGATTCAAGTCCACTAATTTGAATCCAAGTTCATCGTCTTTAACCCCATTATCACTCCTAACCCAATCACAAAGAAAAACAGGAATTTGAAAACTACTGTAATCTAATTCCCAAATTTCTTGAATTACACCGTAAAAAGACATATTACATTCAATTGGGTTTTTATCTTTTGAACTAGATATTTGGAAAGCTCTAGCAACTATCATGACACCGCTATTTTGTGTTTTTCTAGATTTATCACGATCTTTGGTACAAAATTTAGTACTATTTATATAGTACGATTGGTACTTGAGTACATCACACGAAGGACCTCGTGATATGCAAAGCAGTGTGTTGGATACATTGCTTGGGGATTCACAATTTTCAGCATATACCTAATATGCACCAATGAAATAGTGAGCACATGTGTATATATAAGATATGAAACAAAACAATAATGTTAATATATAATACCTTTTTTTTAACCATGTACTGAAATTTCGATAATGTTCATCTTGTACCCATTTTTGATTCCTTGCCTTAGTCGGATTATTACTCTTAATCCAATTAAAATGTTCCCTTCAACATAATAAAGCATTCGATTGATTTTAGTTTCAATTGAATATTATTAATTTGTTTTAAGTATGAATAGTTGATTTAATCTTACTCAATGTATGGTTGGACCTCGTCAATATTTTGCAAGACGAGACGATGCGCTTCTTCACGATCAGCTCGACTTACACCGCAAACAGAAACACCCCTACTCCCTTTACTTATTTCACTATTGACCCGAGTAGGACAAGCGCCAATAGTTGTAACCTCGACAAGTAGTACGAACAATTCAATCGTCTCTTCAACAATGTATGATTCAACAATACAACCCTCGGGCCTACTTCTATTTCTCACATAACCCTTTAAGATTTTCATGTATCGTTCAAATGGGTACATCCACCTCATGTACACTGGTCCACACAACTTTACCTCTCTCACCAAATGCACTGTTAGGTGAACCATTATGTCAAAAAAGAAGGCGGAAAAAATTGCTCCAAATAACACAACACTTCTACGATTTCTAACCCGAGGTTCTCTAACTTTGTGACATCAATCACTTTACAACAAAGAGATTTGAAGAACAAACACAACCTTGTGATTGCATATCGAACTTTTTTAGGCAACACAGAACGGATACTCCTTTGGTAGAATGTGTTGAATTAATATATGATGATCATGAGATTTCGGTACCACTCAAAATTAACTTACTCATATCTACCCAGTCAGAGACATTTGAGGAGTACCCTTCCGGTACCTTCACATTGGAGATAGAACTACACAAAGATTGTTTTTCTACTTTAGTCAGAGCATGACAAGCCGGTGGTAAAAATGTACGTCCACCAACAACTTGTGGGTGTAAATTGGCCCGTATTCCTAATTCTTTCAAATCTAGGCGAGATTTAATTCCATCTTTACTCTGCCCGGAATATTGAACAAGGTATTAAGCAAGTTGTCCTGACACATTCTTCTCAATATGCATCACGTCTAGATTATGACGCAACGCCAAATGCTTCCAATATTCGAGCTCAAAAAATATTGACTTCTTTTTCCATGGCCCCTGATGTTCACTTGCAGCAACGTCACTTTTCTCACGCTGACCTTTTCTTTTCTTCGAAGTCAATTTTCGCTTTCCAAGGTGGAATTGAACTTTATTCAACTTTTCTAACAATTCTTCTCCTTGCAAAGGTGACGGCGGCATTTCTAATTCTTGCTTACCATCGAATGCTTTTTTCCAAGTCCTAAATACATGTCCTGTAGGCAAAAACTTTCGGTGTCCCATATAACTCATTTTCTTCGAGTGTTTTAACCACATAGAACATGTTCTCTCCTCACAAATCGGGCATGCATTGTACCCTTTCACACTGTATCCAGAAAGATTTCCAAAAGCTGGAAAATCATTTATGGTCCACAGTAATATAGCCTTAAGATTAAAGTCTTCATTCCTAAAGGCATCGTATGCAGGAACACCCTCATACCATAATTGACTCAAATCATCAACTAGAGGAGCTAAATACACATCAATGTTATTACCAGGCTGTGAAGGGCCAGATATCAACAATGTGAGCATAGTGAACTTTCTCTTCATTACCAACCAAGGCGGTAAATTATACATCACAAGCAAAACTGGCCAACAACTATACTTACTACTAAGGGTGGTATGTGGATTAATTCCATCTGCGTAAAGACCAAGACGGATATTCCTAGGTTCATTTGCAAATTCGAGCCACCTAGCATCGATTGTTTTCCAAGCGGGGAGTCGATTTGGATGTCTCATCTTACCATCTAGTTTTCTATCGGTGGCATGCCAGGTCAAATTTTTTGCATGATTGACATTTCGAAAGAATCGAACCAAACGAGGTATTGGGGGTAAGTACCATAATACCTTTGCAGGGACACCAATCTTTACCTCATCAGAATTCTTTTTCTTTTGCCACCTAGACTCACCGCACGTGGGACACGATATTGCATCCACAAAACTCTTACGATATAGAATGCAATCATTAGGACATGCATGTATCTTTTCATATTGCATACCTAAGGAAGACAGTGTCTTCTTTGCCTCGTAGAAAGACAAAGGCATCTCATTACCTTCAGTAATAACTCTACTAGAAAAGCTAGTAAATCCGTAAAACTTTTATCACTCCACCCATGTTTCGCTTTTATATTGTATAATCTAACAAGCGTAGACAATTTAGTAAACCTATTACAATTAGGGTAAATAGGTTTCTCAGCATCCTCTACAAAATTTTGAAATTCCAATGGATCGACATTTGATTGAAATTGTGCATCTCCTATCATTTCTGGAATGTGATCATCCTGATAATCCAAGTTAACATTCTTAACCTTCTTAGACTTAGATGTTTCCTCGCCATGAACTCTAATATTTTCCCCGTGGTAACACCAAACCTTATAACTCTTGTCTATTCCGTTCCTAAATAAATGCTCCTTTATTTTACTAGTATTCATACGCTCCATGTTACCACATTTAAGACAAGGACAAAGAATCAACTTTGGATTTTTTGCGTGCTTATGACAAAAATCCAAAAAAAAGTCAACACCTTCCTTATACTCTGCTGATAATCTATTCGCACTCATCCAATTTCTATCCATTTTGCAACTTCTAAAAAAGAAAAAAAAAACTTTATTAAATTATTTGTTTGAATGTGTATTTATTAATCACCACACATATAAATTTTCACTAAGTTCTTACATTTTTTATCTAAAATTTATGTATTTTTAATGAAATTTATCCTAATTCGACCGAAATTTCGACAGCATAACAACTGTAATTGGACGTTCCCAAAAATTTTAAACATGCAAAAAACAAAAAACAAACACACAAAATAATACAAAACTAACAAAACAATATTGAAACTATCCACCCATCCGACCGCAGTACATGTATATTCACAGAACCTACTTCACTACGGATGAATATCTAAGATATTCAAACTCCACTAAATTAAGAATTTAAAGTTTTAGTGATTATACCTTTCTCCGATAAAGTTAGCTACTTGTGTACTCTTCAATCAATACAAACCACTCGATACCTAAAAATTAAATTTAAAATATGCATCAATAATATTTACTTTTTCATGGGCTATTAACTCTTTTAGCTATTATTGATCAGAGTTACTTACACTTTTTTTTTGTTGGACCTCTTTCATATACAGTAGAAGCAGAAAGAATCTTAGTTGATCGTGTTGCTCATCTTAATCCTTCTGATGGAGGTAGAAAAAAAGTGAAAATGAGCTCATTGATGTAAACATTGTGGAAAGAAAGGCTTTCCAGGAAATGAGCTATATGTAGTAAGTAATATAGTACCGCAACTGAAAATAAATCTATTATGAACGAACATGCTATAAGGGTGTGAGTCAATTTTCTTCTATTCTATATAATCTAGTCTTATGTTTCATGCTGTGTTACATATATAGTTGATTCATTTAGGTTAGTTAGGTTGTTATTTCTCTTATTTGTCATTATTTATATTATTGTAACCATTTCACTGGGTGCCTATAGATACGGCTCTTTTTCTCAATTCTTTTAAATCAAATTGAACAAGTCTATAAAACATAGTTTATTGGTTAACTAATTTGTTATGATAAGTTTCTAATCGTTTGATTCTCACTGCTTTTCAGGAATTTCAATGCCTTTATGACAATCTTCCTGGTGTGAGTTGTCATCTGGTTCCAGGCTTCAATATTGACAATTTGTTTTAAATATTTATGGGATCAATTTCTTTTACTCTTTCATTTTTTATTTAAGAGCATAAAATAAATCCTAGTTTATAAAAATATGTGAATCAAAGGTGATTCTTTTCCCAAACAAACAATATATAAACACAGTTAAGCTGCATTGTATGTAAAGAGCAAAGAATCAAAATGCCCAAAAAACAAACTGCTTAACCAAACATGTTGCAGAAAAATACAAGTATAAAAATGATTAGCAGTCAAAATTTCTGTATATATATGATGAAAACATAAAGTAAATCCTAGGAGTATGAACACATTACCAAAGGTGTTTCTTTTCACAAACAATATATATATACATATAAACAGTTAAGCTGCATTGTATGTACAGAACAAAGAACCAAAATGCCCAAAAAGATCTATTATACCAAACATGTTTGCATAAAAATATAAACTATAAAAAATGATCAGCTGTGTCAGAATTTCTGTATATACATATTGAAATTCAGAAACTGAGAGTTAGCTATTGAAAATGGATATAAGTTTTGAATTAGTACATTACCATTTTCTTGAAGAAAGATTTGAAGCAGAAACAGCTTCAATACTGCAACCTTTCAAATTAACAGTTCTAGTCTTAGAAGAACCATCTGAATCAGTCATGAAAAGACTCAAGTAACTACCCATAGGAAATTGTGATGTTGAGATTAAAATTGTGATGTATATTATGTTAGCAATAGAACCAGTCATGAAAAGACTCAAGTAAATGTGATTCAGCTTAAAAGACTTCTGTAAGAAGAATGAGAAATCAGTATCTACCCATAGGAAAATTAGTGGAAAGACCATACCTTTGGAAAGTTCACATCAAAAGCAGCCACAATAGCAATAGTGGAAGAGCAAACAAATGCTGCAGAGCTTGATAACCCAGATCCTATATGAAACATAAACTCATAATATTAAGAATTTGTTTTTATCCCCTACACAAAAACCAACTATACCCCCTGGTTAATGTGTGTACAGAAAATACAGATAAAAAAAAATCAGCTTTCAACTCCATCTCATGCTTTAAACACACTTACACAAACAACAGAACCAGGTTAATTACCTAAATAAGACAATATGAGCCAAAAGCTCATTCGGTGAAAATGAATTTGCAAGAAAAACGAGAAAAAGTGCAGACAAACTGTTATGAATTCAGATAACCCTGAAGCCCTGCTTACAAATTGCTAAGATAATATATGAAATTTCAGAAAGGTATACTAAATCTATTTTCACAAATTCCATACGTGATGTCAGGGTTAAGGTTATAACTTTTCAGCTTTTTTTCTTCTTTTCTTTCTTAGTACCATCTGCTAATTGCCTAGCAACACAAAAATGATTTGAACAGAAAGAAAAAAGAAAGGCCAAAACAATGAAGATTTGACATTAAAACACTAAAGATCATTGACTTTAGGCGAAGTAATACAAAACATAATCTTCCCATAGCACATAATCATATACATATAAACAAAAAAATTTGAAGAGGACAGACCATCCTAACCTAAAATTTAATAAAAAAAGGTGGCAAGATATCTAAGAAGATCTGAAAGATTTAAACAAAAAGTTTTTCAAAACTTCTGTGTTACTAAACAGCAGAAATCATTATACAATACATAATTAGAACCACATATGAACAAATTACCTCCTTATTCTATTTGATTTACCATCAATGGAAAAAAAATAAAGTGACCAACTATCGTGTTCTCTACAACATACACTATCGTGTTAGGCATCAGAAAATTACTCCCAACAAAAAAAAAAAAAAAAAAAAAAAAAGACAAAGGAAAAATTAATGTACGAATCAATTCGATATCATATGGGGGTATTATGAGTAGATTTCTTGGCACCAGTACATCTAGAATCATAGTAGAGAAGAAAATAGAAAACAACATATATACATTTTCTAGTACCTAATGTAAGTTCAGATTATTATATTTCCACATATAATAAATTTCTATTTTTAAATCACCAAACATACAAGAACAATGAAGTCATTAGTTTAAAGAACCATGAATAGAAAACTTAGCCAAAAAGTAGAAAACTAATTCTGTAAAAATTTGAAAAAGGAAAGAGAGAGAGAGAGAGAGAGAGAGAGAGAGAGAGCATACCAGAGTATCAAGAGCTGAAGCAGAATCGATGACCGGATCTGAGGTTGAAGGAGGGGCTCTCGGCAGTGGAGGCGGAGCTGCGTCGCCGGTGGTGTGATTTCCGTCACCGTTAGAGAGAGAGAGAGAGGGAGATAGATGAGTGAGATCGAGAGAGGGAGATTATCGAGAGAGGGAGATAGAGTGAGTGAGATCAAGAGAGGGAGATAGAGTGCGTGAGATCAAGAGAGGGAGATAGAGTGAGTGAGATCGAGAGAGTGAGATGGAGTGAGTGAGTGGGTGAGAGATGGAAATAAATGGAGGGAATAATAAGGCAAAATGGGGGGAAAAATTTTACTTTAACCTTATACCCGACGGTTTTGAACCGTCGGGCAAAGAATGAGCCACGTTTTAAAACTGTGGCGAATACTTTCCCCGACGGTTCTAAACCGTGGCGAATAGTGCATCAATTTTTTTTTTTAATTTTTTCTCTACATTTATTAACCGTCGCCTATTGTTTACGAGTTTTCAAAACTGTCGCCTATAGTACAATATAGGCGACGGTTTTAAACACTCAGATAATTTTTTTAGCGACGGATCCCCAAAAAAAGCGTTTTTGGGACCGTCGCGAATTTGGCCTTTTGTAGTAGTGTCACCAACTTTAAGAGTGTAAAAGGTGTTACACATCTTTATTTGAAATTCTTAATGGTATAGGAGTTATGGTGTGCATGAGTTACATCTCTATAGGAGTTATGGTGTGCATGAGTTACATCTCTTTATTGAGTCCATAACAACCATGGAGGTTATGACTTATGAATTTTGAATTTCAAATGGTGATATCCTAAACACTATATAAAGGAGGTCTATGGTGCTCATTTGGGGTAAGAGATGTCAAGTTTTCTATCAAGAAAGCACTTTGCTAGAAAACCCTAAAAGGCTTGATAATTCCCAAAGCTATTTCCTAGAGAGTTCCCTTAGTGCTTAGAGATAGGGGGAAATAAGCTTTTGGACAAAGGTGTAATACCTTGTTCAAGTCATGGTGATCCCCACTAATCTACACTCAAGGTTGTGAGTGAGTGTTTATACATATATATTATTCTCTTATTATATACACATATTTTATATTGCATGTAGTGTTCTTATCTTCTTCTACATTTCTTATATATAATATATATAGTGTATATATATTGTATATTATATATGTTGTTGTAACATTTATTTAATCTCTTTGTTGATCCTTGTATTGTATTACAATAGAGTTGTAATATCTTGATTTTCTTCCATTGTAATAAAATCTCTAACAATCAAAAGCTTATCCCTTTTCAATGGAAGAGGTGATAAATCAAGATTGTGAGAATACAAGGATAAGAGATTTTATGTGAAAGCCATTCATGGGTGAGCATGATGGTGAATATTATGTGATTTACTATTTTATATGATAGTAATATATAATATATATATATATATGAGTTATATATATGTGACATATATGTGATTATGTGTTTGTATCATATTAATATATATAGTAGTATATAATATGATATTTGAATTTTATATGTTATTATATGTATATATGTGAGATATATAATATATAACATGTATATATATGAGTAATATATATTATATATATGTAGAGCATGTGATATAATATATATTAGTGAGATTAAATATGTAGAAATAATTATTTCTATGTATTTATATGAGACATGCATATATAATATATATTATGAGTATATAATATATATCATGTATATTAATGTGTATATATATGTTATATATGTGTGAGGTATGTAACATATATAGTTGTGTAATTAATATATATTATGTATATATGATATATATGTATATTATAGTATATATGTTATATATATATAAGATGTGTAACATATATATTGTGAATTTAATATTGATATTATGTGTATGTTACATATGAGATGTTGATTAGTAACATATATATTATCTTAATATATGAATTACATAGAATGATAATAATGTTGATAGTAATAAAATAATGTTTATTATTATTGTGAGAATTATTATCATCTATTTTGTGAATAAAGAATATTTTAAATTCTTTTTCAATTTGGTGGTGAACATCTCACTTTATGAGATAATAAAAGATGGCTTTTGAGAAGTTACATCTTTTATTGGATTATAAGAGATAATCATCTCATATTATGAGATAAGAAAAGTGAACTATATGAGAGTTACACTTATGAGAATTGTCTTGTCATAGCAAGAACAATAGATTAAAAGGGGATCCAAACTTGTGAAATGAGCCATAAATTAGAAGAGCAATTTTGGACTCAAAAGTAAATGAATCAATGTGGATTAAAAAAAAAAAAATAGTGAAGCAATTTGGAATCTTAAATAATCAAAGTTGTGAACAAAATTGATGAGAATTTTGTTAACTTTGGTATAATTTTGGGCTAATCTCAATGAGGAGATAGCTTTAAAATTATGGTAAAAATAATCACATTATTTTATGAGTAGTAATGTGAGTTTGACATTTTAGATTTATTGAGAAAACTAAAAATATCAAATGATATTTTTTAAGGTGACCTTAAAAAGTCATTTCAAGAGGAAATACACAAAAGTAATATTTTATATACACTTTATGCTAGAAATGTGGGGGTGAGCCACAAATTTAATCAAAATGTGTTGAGACATTATTGATTAATTTATTTGATTTTGAATTCAAATTCTAAATCAAGTTTGGCTATGTGCATAAGTGAAAATATTGACATATTTAGTGTCAAAGTTTTGGTAAAAATAATTTCAAGAAGGAAAAAAAAATTTAAAAAAAAAAAAATTATAGAGACAAAGTAGTCTTCTATATTTTAAAATCAAGATATTGTCTTGATAATGAAATGTGAAAATGTGGGGGTGCATACTCCAATCCAATATGAGAAAGTTTAGACATACTTGGTGTCTAAAATTAAAATGTGAGAATTTAGACATATTTGGTGTCTAAATTAGTGTATTTTTGATATGCTTGGTATCAAAATTATTGAGAATTTGAGTTGAGTGAAAATTAATCTTTTATGATTGAATTTTCAAAGCTTAAGTACTTAAGGAGAAAAGTGGTCACAAAGTGAACACTATATTTTTTGGCATGCATGATTCACATGGAATCAATAGTGAGAGGTTATAACAAATCGCTTAATCTCCGTACAAGATTAAAGCATGAATTTTCGAGGGATGGGACCTAAACTCCCTTAGCGTTTTGCTCATTGATGGTAACCTATCTTAACACTAGTAAAAATCTAGTCTTAAGTTCAATAGGTAATAACAAGTCAATAGAGTGAATGTGGTACTCAATTGTCCCATCTATGGATGAGTACATGTTGTAAAATTGAGGGTTAAAACCAAAAGGTTTTTTAATGGAGCTTAAGCTTAAGAAAACTCACTTAAGCTTAAGAAGTGTCTAACGAGTGGTGAGACATTAAAACTCCACCTATATGGACTAGAGGTGGTGCCGCCTCTTATGAGAATTGGGAGTATTCTCTAGAGAGTCCATGAATTGGAATTTTGCACATGGCCATTAACGGTGCAAGAGCGAGACATGCGGTCTCAAGTGAGCATTAGCAAGGGTGTGTGTGTTATCACCGGTTTGTATTAAAGGAATAATGGTTCAATGCTACGGCAACCAAAATTTCATCAAACTTTGTGGTAATTACACTAAGATAAAATTCAAGTCGAAAGACATTTTATCTAATGCACCTAAGCAAGACTTCTTATAAGTGTGTATTTAGTCAATCAAAGTGGGGGAATGCTATATTTTGATATAATATTTTTGATTGATTAAATAAATGTTACAAAAGTTACAAATTTGTTACTAAAGAGATAACATTTAATCTAGTGGGGGATTGTTATATTATTTATCAATAATATAATGTGTAGATTAAATACATGTAACAAACTAATATGTAACATATGACATTATATATTATGTGTCATCATTTTGTAATATTTGGAGGAGTTGTTACTATGAGTAACTTCCACCATTATCACCAACTTTAAGAGTGTAAAAGGTGTTACACATCTTTATTTTTGTAATATTTGGAGGAGTTGTTACTATGAGTAACTTCCACCATTATCACCAACTTTAAGAGTGTAAAAGGTGTTACACATCTTTATTTGAAATTCTTAATGGTATAGGAGTTATGGTGTGCATGAGTTACATCTCTATAGGAGTTATGGTGTGCATGAGTTACATCTCTTTATTGAGTCCATAACAACCATGGAGGTTATGACTTATGAATTTTGAATTTCAAATGGTGATATCCTAAACACTATATAAAGGAGGTCTATGGTGCTCATTTGGGGTAAGAGATGTCAAGTTTTCTATCAAGAAAGCACTTTGCTAGAAAACCCTAAAAGGCTTGATAATTCCCAAAGCTATTTCCTAGAGAGTTCCCTTAGTGCTTAGAGATAGGGGGAAATAAGCTTTTGGACAAAGGTGTAATACCTTGTTCAAGTCATGGTGATCCCCACTAATCTACACTCAAGGTTGTGAGTGAGTGTTTATACATATATATTATTCTCTTATTATATACACAATATTTTATATTGCATGTAGTGTTCTTATCTTCTTCTACATTTCTTATATATAATATATATAGTGTATATATATTGTATATTATATATGTTGTTGTAACATTTATTTAATCTCTTTGTTGATCCTTGTATTGTATTACAATAGAGTTGTAATATCTTGATTTTCTTCCATTGTAATAAAATCTCTAACACAGTAGTCCCGTGATCCGTAAGGGGAAACACCGGGTAAGCTGTGCAATCCGACACCGCCTGAGAAAGGTCAAGTGGGATGATTCTGAAATTATGTAGGTATGAGACTACACAGTTGAAGAGGGCTTAAATGGATTGATTGGTACTACCTATGTCAACAAGGTGCATCTTGTTTTTCGGTAGCCCATCTCGAAAGAATTCCACAGTTAAGTGTGCTTAGCCTGGAGCAATTTCAAGGATGGGTGACCTCCCAGGATGCGTGCGAGTGAGGGCCAGTCACACGTGAAAACACTCGTGTTGGTCTGTAGGGTCAGTCATCGATCCAGGAAGCAGCCAGAGTGTGGCGTACTCGTGTATAAGAGCCATTAGTCCGTGGGTGTAAGGGCCCAACGGAGGCTTGAAGCGGAGACGTTACAATTATAAGAGCCATTACTCGTGTATAATTTGAACTATTAAAATTATTAAATTTAACGATTTTTGTCTAATTTTACTCTTAACGTAAATAAAATTCAAGAGACACGATTTGATATATGTTTGTTATCCCTCAAAAAAATTATGGTATTAATTTTTTTTGGATGTAAAAAAATCATAATATTTCACCACAAATGGGGTCCTCCCTAGATATGGGATCCCCTCACAGGGTCCTACCAATGAGTTTCTCTCAATTATGGAGTACTACCAATGGGGTCCTCCACCCTCATCACCAATGGAGCATCACCTCGTCATGGTATCTCACACCAAGGAGGTCTCTCCTCACCTCCTCGCAATGTCTCGACCCAAAAATAGAACCTCGCCATCATGTCGTCTCGGCCCAAAGGGGGACTCACGCCTCCACCATCTCAGTCCAAAGGGGGTCTCACGATCCCATCACCTCGGCCCAATAGAGGGGTCTCACCTTGATACGTGCCTCTCACAACTCCCTAACATGACTTGGAAGACGCATTCAACTCTAATTATTTTTTAGATATTAATTTTGAAATGTTATATTATTATTATTTTAAATTTAGAATTAATTAAATAGTATTGGGAGAAAAAATTAAGTGATACGTAGATCATCACCTATATAAGGGTGGTGATGGCCATTGTAAAGGGACCGTTGGTCTCGATCTCTCTCTCTACCTAACCTGAAACACTTGAGAACACTCGGAGAACACAAACTCGCAAATTCTCTTTCTCTTTTCCCAAAAAGTTCACTTAAAAATTGAACTCTTGGAGAATATAACTCTAGAGAACTATTCTCATAATAAAACTACAAGTGGACAAGCCTATTACTGTTGAAAGTGGGTGAACCACTATAAAATTCTCGTGTTCATCTTTGTCAAAAAAATTTCACAAACTGGCTTACTTTGATTGATTGTTGCTTGTATTCATCTTGCTCATTTACGATCTTCTTAGATCTGTTGACAAAAAATTGTGTCAATAATGTTAAAGTTTGAGGGACACAATTTGATACATATCAAAGTTCGAGAAGCACAATTTGGTATATGGACAATCACCATGTTAGTAAAATTTAACGGTATTGGACATAAGTCCTTGAATCCAATTCTCAATTTTATGAGAATTTTTAACGACCTGAAAAATTTAAGGGGCACAATTTAGTATATCAAAATTTGGGGGAAAAAAATCCTATTAGCTTATATTTTTTTCTACACTATTTAGTTACCTGTGTTTTGTAAAATTTTCGATCAGACCTTCTATTTGGTTAAATGACAAATCAAACTCTATATTTTTAAAAATAATACAAAATAATATCCTGAACTCAATATTCTGACGAAAATTAAGATCATAATACTATTTTGAAAATACATGAATTATTATTTAGCAAAATAGAAATAAAAATTCTAAAATAATATTTACCCTACATATATTGAGATATATTGGACACTAGCACAAAAATATTAAAGCATGCAATTCATTTAACATAAGTTTTTGAATTGAGTGATAAATTTTAAAATAATGAATATTTTTACCATCTACATTTTTTATTCTATAAGATTTTTCCCTTTATTAATTGAATAGTCACTAGTAAATAATTGGATATGTTAAAGATTACAACTTAACATTGTGAAAAATTACAAAGAACTATCTCACAATGAGAAATCACTTCAAAAGTTATATTCTCATTACATTCCTCCACACACATACTCAGTGTGATTTTGGACTCTTTTTCTCTAAAACTTGACTCTAAATCTAAAATTATGAGCATTGGAGATTGTCTTCAAAGAGTAAAGGTACTTCTATTTATAAATGTTGGTGGGGCTCTCTTTAAGTTGGTGTCAAAGCCAACTCTTATAACTAATAACACCTTTCTTCAATTCATCTAAGAAAATGAAAAGATAAAACTACATAAATTAAGTTTAATCCCAACATATATCAATATAGAAAATTTCTATAGTACACACTCTACTTTTGTCCTTATACTATAGGGACATCTTTTTAACCATAGATATTGATGACTTTTGAAGGTATAAATTAGTTATCATGTAGTGTGATGTATTTAAGTAAAATGTACAATAATTACTAATGTTAATAAAGAAACTTTGAAAGTAGCAAAAGTCAGAAGAATAAGAAAAACTTCCACACGCCTCATATGACAAGTGGCTTAAGTATATATAAATATACAAATTTATATTTTGAAAGAAATGCTGGATTTTATATTAACATCGTGTATGATTTTCATTTTGTAATAAAAATTAAAATTAATTTTAAGTAATCATGTAGAAAGATTATAGACTTTTACAATTATAGACTTTTATTTTTATTTTTACATTTTCTTATTTATTCTTTTCAATTTACGACATGTTTTTGAATGTTTTTTCAATTGAACATTTAACCTATAGTTATATCTATTAAGCCTTTGCTGCTCACTCAGTGAAAAAAATTAAAAATAACCATAAAATCTTTCAAAATAATTTTTATAATATTATGAACAACTACGAAATTCTTCAAAATTTAGGCAAATAGTATTGTCAACTAAATTCTGTAATATTTATACAATTTTTGCGACCTTTTGCTAATTTAAAAAGATATTTACAGCTTATTATCATCGATGCGCATAAATCCTGCAATTGAATGATTGGGTAATTTATTAAAAAGAACAAAAAAAAAGAGCATAGATATCAAGTATAGTATATATTAAGGTCTTTATGAAAAATAAAATTTTTATTTTATGAGAAACTATTAATAGTTGGATCTTACTCACCCTTTTTAAGTTTTTATTCTAACTTCAGATGACTAACAAAAGTTATGACATTGAGTTACAATTTACAAAGAAAATTTGAACAAAAACTATCACTACTACAAAAATAGGTTTTCCCGACGTTTTTAAATAGTCGTTTAAAGTATTCCCGTCGGTTTCTATAACCGTCGCCTATACGACCGTCGTAAAATGGGCATAATAGGCGACAGTTCAAAACCGTCGCTAATGTGAGTTTCACGACGGTTTAAAACTGTCGCCTATACCTGGGTATAGGCGACAGTTTATAACCGTGCCTTATACTATAGGCGACGGTTTAAAATCATCGCCTATAGTATAGGGCACGGTTATAAATCGTCGCCTATATCCTGTTATAGGCGACAGTTTTAAACGGTCGGGAATGTAAAAAAAAAAAGAAAAAAAATACAGATTTTTCCCATTTTTTTCCTCCATTAGCTTTATAATTTTACCTAAATTAAAATAAAACAACTAATTAATTTTGTTACAATAACAACTAACTTTAAAACACATTAAATTTATACAATAACAAGATTAATATATATAATAAATAAAAAAGTACATAAATAAATAAGAAGAAGAGAGTAAAAACTAGGAATAATAACATGATAAATAAACATGAGTTATTGATGGATTACAACTCATAAAAAATTAATAATGATAGAATATACATTGTTGACGTTAAAAAATGGTCAACTCCGTATATGATAAGTGATAGCGACAAACAGAAAAAAATAATAACTAAAGAGAGAACTCCACAATTTATAGTAGCTGACTTCCTATATTGTGATGGTAATGGAGCTACTTCTACTTCGAACTTTTATTATCGTAAAACAAATTGCCTTACAAGAGAACTAGGGACAAAATAACTAAGTCTAGCTTCTCTTCACAATTTCTAGAGTGAGAAAGTCTAAAGAGAGAAGCTCTAATCTTGTAGAGAGAATGAAAAGTTGTGAATTCAAGCTGGGGGAGCTGTCCTTTTATATTGAATAAGGTCCTATTAAATTATAATAAAATAATAGAAAAATCGCACTAAATTTGTTAGAAAATCCTACACGAGCTCCCGACTCAGTTTTGAGGCATGAAATGCCATGGCAAGTGTGTGAGACACACTTAGATCTGTTCTGAAAAGAGCTTTCATATGTCACATGAACCACATAATTTGGATAAAAATTAAGTGAGTTATGACCATTTTATTGAGCAGTTTGCTCTGCAGAAAGTGACTCCGAGTATGTATGTCAAAAAGATCCATTTAGTTAGATCGGGTTAGAGCTCCGATTCGATGGATAATTTTTTATCCAAAATATTTGAATACTTATTGGATCTCGGATCAAATTCGCTTCGCCCCACCTATTTTTTTTTTCAAATTCGATCCGATTTGGTTTCAATATATTAAAAAAAATAATTCAAGCCCCGGACCTGGGACCATGTTGGGATTTTATGCCCTAAATTAAACATATTTCAATATAATCAAATTTACTAATTAATAAAAGATCAAAAATTATTTTATGTTGCATGGTTCACATGATTATTTTCATGATTATATATTTAATATATAAATTCGATTAAATCCCAAACATATAGTTATTCATGATTATCGTATTGTCTACACAGTGGAAAATAATCATGATTATATGCTTCAAAGTATTTAGTCCCATGATTTATCAGTGCACTGGATTTACACTGATGTGATAATCAACGATGAAGTTTACTTACACAATGATATGTGGAATGTCATTTTCAAGGCATTAGCAAAGTATACTAGTATCGAATGTATTAGCTATACATCGGGCTGGACTGATATTGACAGTGGAAAAGATATCATAAACTTACCATTATGTCTTTTCTAAGTCAATATTACTTAGTTGATCTTAGATCAAAAGATCTTAATCCTGAGATGATTAGGTTTTGGCTTAAATGTATCATATTTGTTCTTTGACTTGTTCGTTAAAGCTGACCAAATTGATTAGCCCAATACTTACATCTTGAGAACATGGTAGTACAATTGAGTGGGAGCGCTAGTCATAGTAGTGAAATACATCTGATACTAGTATACTTTGCTAATGCCCTAGAAAGGTCATTCCACATATCATTGTGTAAGTAAACTTCTTCGCTGATTATCATGTCAGTGTAAATCTAGTGCACTAATAACCCCATTCCCCACCCCCATTCCCACAGTCATAACCCCATTCCCCCAGACACACCCCCACCCAACCCTCATCCCCTAAGCCCCAAATATCTCTCTCTCGTTCTCCCTTTCCTTGACCGTGTCGAGGTTGGGATCTTCTTCCATCGCCAATGAAGCCTCACCGTTGAAATTGGAGGCCACCATGAACCTCTTTGTCTGTTAAATCCAAAACCAGAGAGTCCCCTGACCCTAGCGGCACTACTAGAAGTCCCCTCCCTCTCTTATCTTCTTCTTCTTCGTGGTTCAAGAGACGACTCATGGTGGAGCCTTGCCAGAGCTGAGTGCTTGTCGAGTTCAAACACAAATTATGAGCTGTAGCAGTCGAGGTCTAACACAGACCATGAGCTTCGTCTTTCGGCGGAGGCGAGCTGCGTTAGACCAAGAGAAATGTCTTGGGAATGAAAACAGAAACAAACAAGCAAAAAAAATCCTAAATCCAAGAAAAAGAGATGATTATGAATGTTGAAATTGAAAAGTGAGAGTATTAGGGAGTACGTCAAGTTGGAGAAGAATTCACTCCTTGGTGTTGGTAGCAGTAGATCAATGAGGATCGGGGTGTGGCACTGGCTGGGTGAGAAGACGAAGAAGAGAAATAAAAAAGAAAAATTATGATTTCAAAATATTTTTTTTTTTAGTTTTTTTAATTATTTTTAATTAAAATTATGATTTGGATTAATAAAAATTAACATGTGATAAATTATTAGTATCTGACGGATCCGTTAGAAAAAAGAGTGATAGACTTACAAAGAACGTGACCTTGGGGACTATTACTGTCAATTTTAAAGATTGGAAACTTATCTGCATCAAAAATAAATTTTGGAAGATTTATGCTGTAATTTTTCTTATATATAATAATATTTTAATATATAACCTTTTATAAAATATAATTTTGTTTTTTTTTTAATCTATTAACAAATAAAAGGATAAGTAGATACTAAAAAAAAAAATAACTCAATTACTTAAAAATAAAATTAATAATTTTAATTTTGATTAGCTCTTATTACTAGAACATTTAATTATTTTGTTTTCTAACTTGTTGGTTAACAAAATATTAAAAAACACTGAAATAAAAACAAATTTGTGAGTTTCTTAATTTTGTGGTTAGAAATGAGTTTAATGTGAGTGAACAAGAATAAATGAAATATACTTTTATTTTGTTAAAAAAATAGACTCGTAGTACAATTAATAAACCTTTCTTGTTTGCCTAATTACTATAATTTCTCTTCTCTTTTTCAATGTAATATTCTGTGACAGTCAGTAGTCCCGTGATCTGTAAGGGGAAATACCGGGTAAGCTGTACAATCTCACGCCGCCTGGGGAAGGTCAAGTGGGATGATTCTAAGACTGTGTAGGTATGGAACTACATAGTTGAATAGAGCTTAAATGGATTGATTGGTACTACTTATATCAACAAGGTGCATCTTGTTTTTCGGTAGCCCATCACGAAAGAACTCCACAGTTAAGCGTGCTTGACCTGGAGCAATTTAAGGATAGGTGACCTCCTGGGAAGTTTTCTTAGGAAGTGTGCGAGTGAGGACAAAGCACGCTGAAAACACTCGTGTTGGTCTGTAGGGTCAGTCATTAGTCCATGAAGCAGCCAGAGTCGTACTCGTGTATAAGAGCCATTCATTCCGTGGGTGTAAGGGCCCAATGGAGGCTTGAAGCGGGGACGTTACATATTCAGATTTAAGTTTTATTCTTGTTAATAGAAGAATAATAAAGCATAAATATGGAGAGAGATGAAATTTTTTTATAAAAAGTTATTAAGTAAAAAAATCTGAAAAAAAGAAGTTGTGTAAATTAAGTAAAAATAATATTATTTATTAAAAATAAAATAATATAATAATTATTAAAATACTAGGGAGATATGTTAGCATGTACTAAACTCTATCTTTACTATCATATTCTCCAACCTCTTATCACCATTGGATCAATAATCAAGGTACAATAAAATGTCACTACCCATAAGGACAAAACAAGTGTCTCTACCATTGAATTGTCGTATCAATATATATATCTAGTTAAAGCAAATGAAAATTATTGATCCCACAAATTGCTGTCTTTGCAGGTTACATGAGGAAACATCAAATCATTTAATTTTTGAGGGTGTTATTTCAGCTTGAGATGCTTGTAATCGGGTAAGCTGTACAATCTCACACCGCCTGGGGAAGGTCAAGTGGACAAAACAAGTATCTCTACCATTGAAGTGTCGTATCAATATATATATATATCTAGTTAAAGCAAATGAGAATTATTGATCCCACAAATTGCTGTCTTTGCAGGTTACATGAGGAAACATCAAATCATTTAATTTTTGAGGGTGTTATTTCAGCTTGAGATGCTTGTAACAGAGAGTATGTATATTGTATGGCCTAATATTTAAAATAAAAAATCATTTAACAATTTATTGAGTAAGATTTAAAATAAAAATTAATGAGTTTACCAATAGACATATAGCAAGGCTGAGCTAGGGAGTTTTTCGCAGAATTATATTCAATGTGTTGTATTACGAGCTCATAGTTGTTTGTCGAGGAAGATCGGTGTGAGATTTCAAGAATTGTTATACGAAAAGATAGCAGCAAGAATGGACTTTAGAATGGTGAATCAAAACATAAATGAAAGAAAAATGAATGCTAAGTCATTGGTAGTATATGCTTAGTTGGTTACGACAGTTCCAAGTAAGCTAGTGGATCTCATCACATGGGGAAAGTGTTTGTGGAAAAGCTACTAAAAAATCTAAAATTCTTGAAGGTTTTACCTCGTCAAGTAAAGAATTTTTGACGGTATATAAAAGAGCGTCACGAATACTAGGTAGAATATGCAATGGTGAAAAAATGTCAGGAAAATGAATTTCTAATAGTTTAAAACTGTCGATTATAGTCAGACCACGGTTTAATATTTTCGGCTATACTATAACTGAAAGTTTTTAACTATGGCCTATAGTATAGCTAACAGTTTTAAATTGTCGCTATAGTGGATTAAAAAATTATCGTCTTCATCATCCTGGAAACTACTTCTCGCATATATCACAGCTGCTCCAAAACCTTTACAATCTTCATCCTCTTCCACCGTTGTTGTGCTTGTCTTCATCTGTTGGGTTTTGTGCCCTAAATAAAACTTTATTTCAATGTAATCTTTTCTATTCAATTATCAATAAAGAAACAAAATTATTTTTATTATTTATTTAGTGTGTTATTTGCTTCATGTGACCATTTATATATTTATTTAATTTATAAATTCATCCAAATTATTATCACATTGATATTCTTGTTCATTGTGTCGTCAACACAGTGGAAAGTAATCAAGATTGTGAGATTAAATGTACTCCTATGATTTATCAGTACACAGGGTTCAACTAATAGGATAATCTACAATGTAGTTTACTTGCACCTTAGATAAGTCTTATGTCCTTTCCAAGGCATTGGTTAAAGTAAGCTTGGGTTGGATGCATGGAGTATGCATTGAAAGTGACTGATATTGAACTTGAACTAGATATGATAAACTTACCGTAATATCTATTCAATTCAAGATCACCTATGTAACGTCCCCCCTTCAAGCCTCCATTGGGTCCTTACACCCACGGAATGAATGGCTCTTATACACGAGTACGCCACTCTGGCTGCTTCCTGGATTGATGACTGGCCCTACAGACCAACACAAGTGTTTTCAGCGTGCTTTGTCCTCACTCCCACGCTTCCTGGGAAAACTTCCCAGGAGGTCACCCATCCTTAAATTACTCCAGGCCAAGCACGCTTAACTGTGGAGTTCTTTCGCTATGGGCTACCGAAAAACAAGATGCACCTTGTTGATATAGGCAGTACCAATCAATCCATTTAAGCTCTCTTCAACTGTGTAGTCCCATACCTACACAGTCTCAGAATCATCCCACTTGACCTTCCCCAGGCGGTGTGGGATTGCACAGCTTACCCGGTGTTTCCCCTTACGGATCACGGGACTACTGACTGTCACAATCACCCCCCCTTACGGGGTCCGACGTCCTCGTCGACCACACTTCCGGCTGGGTCAAGGCTCTGATACCATTTGTAACGTCCCCCCTTCAAGCCTCCATTGGGTCCTTACACCCACGGAATGAATGGCTCTTATACACGAGTACGCCACTCTGGCTGCTTCCTGGATTGATGACTGGCCCTACAGACCAACACAAGTGTTTTCAGCGTGCTTTGTCCTCACTCGCACGCTTCCTGGGAAAACTTCCCAGGAGGTCACCCATCCTTAAATTACTCCAGGCCAAGCACGCTTAACTGTGGAGTTCTTTCGCGATGGGCTACCGAAAAACAAGATGCACCTTGTTGATATAGGCAGTACCAATCAATCCATTTAAGCTCTCTTCAACTGTGTAGTCCCATACCTACACAGTCTCAGAATCATCCCACTTGACCTTCCCCAGGCGGTGTGGGATTGCACAGCTTACCCGGTGTTTCCCCTTACGGATCACGGGACTACTGACTGTCACAACCTAGTTGATCCTAGATCAAATGATCTCAATCCTGAGATGGTTAGGTTCTAGTTCAGTTGCATTATTTGTGTTCTTAAATCTGTTCGTTAAAGTCGACCAAATGGTTCTTCTCGTGACATATAGGTTAAGGACATGATAGTTCAATTGAGTGGGAGCGCTAATAATAGATACGGAATCCGTAGTTTCTATCAAGATATAGAAGTCAAACGATGATTTCTTTCGAGCTTGGCTTAACATAGATAAATGGTTGAGTACTTTAAGGATAAAATATATTGAATGGTGTAACGGTAAATTAATCCTTATTCAATGTAAATTATCTATAGAGGATCATTGATTATTAGGATAATAACAAATATATAATCTCATAACGTATCTATATCCTGGAACATATAGAACGTTCTATATAATTGAAAGTGCAATTCTAAATCTATAGTTGGAAAATTTACTTGGTAAATTCTAGATCTGCTTATTAGAAGCTTGGTTATATAGGCCCATTATCCCCATACTAGTTGAGATAAACTGCTTGTAAGACTCAGTTAATTGATTTTAGTTAATCAATTATAGTTCTAAAATTAGACTATGTCTAGTTTATGAATTTTCACTAAGTTATGGCTTGATTGTGAAGAAATAGAATTTTAGGGTTTATTTATTAATTAAGAGACTTTGTTGAGTCTAATTAATAAATATTATAAATGACAATTTTATTTGATAATTAATTTAATTATTAAATAAATAGTTTTGGTATTTATAGGATTGAAATTGTAAAAAATGGTATTTGTAAAAAATAGATAAATAGTTGAAAAAAGTAGAAAAAATCTAACTAGTGATGGACCCACATAGGGTCGACCACTAAGTGTATTTTTTGCTATTATTTTATCATTTTTATTCTAAATAAATCAATCATAACCTTAAGTGAATTAGTATAAAAAGAAAATAATGGTCTCATAATCCAACTAATGACTCTTGACCTAGTTTTCTTTTTGTCAAACAACTAGAGAGTTTGAGACTTCTTCTTCTTTTCTTCTCTAATTCGAAATCCTTAGTGTTCTTCTTAAAATAAAATTCAGCATTTAGTGATTGAGTGCATGCCCAACCATAGCAAGTTAGTCCTTAATCATAGTGTGTAAGATTGTGAAGAATCCAAACAATTGAAGGAGTGTCGGGCTCAGTTTTTGGTGATACTTGTTGAGTTTTATGCCCGAAATAAAACTCCATTTCAATGTAATCCATTTTATTCAACATCAATAAAGAAACAGAAGTATGTTTTTCATTCATTTGTATGTTTTGGTTCATGTTATCAATTGTTTGTCTATTTGATTTATAAATTCATCTTAAACCCTTTTCACATACTTGATCCTGTTTATTGTGTTGTCAACACAGTGGAAAGTAAACATGACTATGTGAATAAAGATTCCTAGATTTATCAGAACACGGGGTTTTACTAATATGATAATCTACAACAGAGTTTACTTGCATTTGGTAAAATGCTATGTTCTTTCCAGAGCATTGGTTAAAGTAAAGCTCGGGTTGGGTGCATGGAGTATGCATCGGAAGGGACCGATATTGAACTTTGACATAGATTTAATTAAACTTACCGTAATATCTATTCAAGTAAATATCGCCTAGTTGATCCTAGATCAAATGATCTCAATCTTGATATGATTAGGCTCAATCTCAAGAGTGTTATTCGTGTTCTTTGATTTGTTAGTTAAGCCTACTTTTGGGTCAGGGTGATACGTACATTTTGGGAACACGGTAGTGCAATTGAGTGGGAGCGCTAACATAAGAGATTAAACCATAAAAATACACACACATACAACAATAGAATGATAAGAAAGTAAAGGAGAGATCACACCCACTTATTATAGAGGTTCCCCAAAAATTGTTGGGTACTTGCTCTTTTGAGCTCGCCTCAGTAATGGCATGATTTCACTTTTGAATCTTCAAGATCAGCAAGTTACAAGCTGGGAATCCAAATCACAGGTGATTGATTGGTGATCCTCTTTTTGTTTACAAGTATTTCTCTGTGTGTTTTTTAGTTCTCTCTTTTATTGACTCTCTTTTGTTTTCTTATGTATGTTCTTCTCTTGGAATGGACCTCCTTCTCTTCTCTTCTTCGATCTGATCTCTATTTTCAAGTCATCTGAGCTTGTATATAGCTTTAGGTGAGAGAGCTAAGAGTTAGTTGCAACAATTTTAACAAACTTTGCAACTAATTTTGGTTCTGCTCAGTAGTTGGTTAAGGCTGAAGGCCACTTGCAAGCTTGTAATTGCTTTTAAGTTGTTGTAACTATTTTGTGCTGATCTGGACAGTGTATGTGGGAGTTTATTTCAACAGGTTTTAGTTTTCTAGTTATGTTGAGCTGATGAAATGGGTTGTGTGTAAAATTCTAAGTTTGTATATTTATTTTTATGTTGAAGATTATTGTTCTAATATACCTTTATCTTTTGGTTTATTGGTATTGCGATATTTTTATTTTTAATTTTGCTAGCTCTGACAACAAATATTAATGATGGGAATGTGTTTTTCAATGTACTAGGGGTGTTGTTTGAAGACATTATAATTTTATTGTCTAAACTTTTTAGAGTAGTTTTGTTTTATGTAGCTCGTGTTAAGATTTTAGCAGCCTATAGTTCGACAAAATATATTTTTCGGTTAGACGATGAGCTATTCTGGTTCAAGAATAGGATGGTCCTGTGCTGATTGTGAATTTTAACATCGTAAATTCATGAGTGATTCTAATCACTATGTCAACAAAATTGTAAGGCCAACCTTAAATTTTAGTTGGTCATCAGAAAGAAATAAAAAAATTAGACCTTTATTTAGAAAGAAATATAACATTTCAAAATTAACAAAAAAATATGTATTTTTAAAAGAATTTTTTTTTAAAACTACTAAACTGATGAATCCTAAACACATGTCTAGCCCGCATTGGGCCAGGCCAGTATTAAAGATTAGAAGGTGTGTAAATGTATTTACTTTAGTGAAAATGAACTTTAATCAAAAGGTTCTTAATTAACATCTAATTAATTTATTAAGTGAGGTCTCATCAAAAAAGAAAAAAAAAGTGAGGTCTCATCAAGTCAAATATATATTATTACTAATTTGGGTTCAGTTAAGACTTAATATTCACTTCAATTATTAAATGTTAATTGACAAAAATAGTCTTTTACAATAATAATAGAAAATGATGTGACATAAAGTGCTTATTTTTAATTAAAAAAATTAGCTTTCGCTAATAGGTTTTTTGTCATAGTCCAAATCTTGAAGTCTATTTAGAATTTTTTGACTTTTTCATATGTATTAAATTATATTTTTTTGATTTTTTTTATTGTTAATAATTTTTTTAAAATTATAAAAATTGTTAGATTTAATAATTTATGTTTAATTTCATTCAATTTTACTAGTTCGATGATTACTATAAATTTAATTATGCTCCACACACTTTTATATCTACTAAATCATGCTCCGTAAATTTTTTAATTCATGTTGGGCTTTTTTTTTGACTAAAATTAAATATATTTTTTTTAAAAAAAAAATCACTATTATTATAAATTGAAAGTCATTTACACAATAATAGAGAAAATAAAATTGAAGATTTCACCCATCCAACAAAAGCCTTCATCCAATGCTAAAACATATTTTGCTAAACATTGGCAGAGCCAAATGGAGTCATGTGGGGTACTCAACTTACTATCAATTTATATTTCGTAAAACAAATTTTAATTACTTTTACTTTTGTCCTCACAAATTTTTTATTTTTTATATTTGTTACTATTGCTAAACATTGGCAGAGCCAAATGGAGTCATGTGGGGTACTCAACTTACTATCAATTTATATTTCGTAAAACAAATTTTAATTACTTTTACTTTTGTCCTCACAAATTTTTTATTTTTTATATTTGTTACTATTGTTAAACATTGGCAGAGCCAAATGGAGTCATGTGGGGTACTCAACTTACTATCAATTTATATTTCGTAAAACAAATTTTAATTACTTTTACTTTTGTCCTCACAAATTTTTTATTTTTTATATTTGTTACTATTGCTAAACATTGGCAGAGCCAAATGGAGTCATGTGGGGTACTCAACTTACTATCAATTTATATTTCGTAAAACAAATTTTAATTACTTTTGCTTTTGTCCTCACAAATTTTTATTTTTTATATTTGTTACTATTGCTAAACATTGGCAGAGCCAAATAGAGTCATGTGGGGTACTCAACTTACTATCAATTTATATTTCGGAAAACAAATTTTAATTACTTTTACTTTTGTCCTCACAAATTTTTTATTTTTTATATTTGTTACTATAATGTAATATCCAGTTTAAAATAGCATTTAATTTTTTGTTTGGATATTAATTGTACGAGGATAATTATCTCATCTATTTGTGTTGTTAGTGAGTTGATATTATTGCTTAGAGTAGTTATACCAATTTTCTAAAGAAAGTTAAAGTTGTATTAACTACGAAAGTAAAATATTATGATATTTTCATAAGTAGGTAATCGTTTAATTAAAGCCCGATATGAAAGTCCATTAGATTTTTATAATATATCTATTAGATTTAATTAATTGTATAAGTGGTATTAAATAATATTATTATGTGATTAATGTTAGAAAAAATCGTAAGTTTAGAGAAATTCGCAGGTTTAGAAACTGTTTTGCTAAATTGACCATATCTTGAGTTTTATAACTCCGATTTAGGTGATTCCAGTGGCGTTGGAAAGATAATTCAAAGATCTATAAATTTCATAGAAATAGCTATATCATAATTCGTAATTTTTCTAGTTCAAAACTAACCCCTAAAGTTACGAGATTGAGAGATTACAATTTAAGCTTAAAAGTAAGATATTTGTTTATTTAATAATTTATCATATTATTATTGCTATTATGTTAATATTATTATTATTCATAAAACTAAACCTAATAAGAGTCAGAATAGTATAGGTTTCATTAACCCTAAAATTATATCGTTCTATTCTTCCCACCTATCTCAACACGACTAACCCTAAAAAATTTTCAAATCATCTTTCCATTACATCCTTAGCCAAATCTATACCACTCTTCAGTCTCATCTTTGATCACCATCATCTTATGTCTATCGATCCAAGCAGCTTGATGTATTTGAGGTAAAAAACTCTACATTTACTTATTTATTGATCACAATAGGAGAATATTCGTAGGTCTCCTTTCTTATTTTTCAGAATGAAACATGTCTCAGTAAAACTGTCATATCTCTTTAAATACTCATCCGATTCTCGCAATCTTGGTGCCTATAGAAAGCTTATTTAATTTCCCATAATTCTTATGAAAAAAGGTTTTACTGAATCGAAATTTATCTATGTCAAAAATTAGTATTTCTACGCTGTTTGTTGTGAATCGTTTTTATTATATTTTCTATATAAGTTGTCTCAGTAAAATTCAAATATCTCTCTGAATAATGATCTGATTCTAGCAATCTTGGTACCGTTAAAAAGATAATTCAATTTTCTAAATGTTTTATGAAAAAACCATTCACAAATAATTGATTATTCTAAGTCAAAATTATTGTTTTATTGCTGTAGTTCGAAATCCATTTGTTTCAGGATTTCTAGAAAACTGTTTCGGTATAATATCTATATCTCTTACGTTATAACTCTGATTTTAAAGATTTTAGTGTCATTAGAAAGGGAATTCGATTTTCTAAAACTTTTATGAGGAGAGTATTCTCTGATTTGGAATATTTCAGTATCAAAACTTTAGATTTCCGATGTCTACTATGATTCGTTACTCCATATTCCTTCTCAGAAATAGTTTCAGTAAAACTATCATAACTCCTTCAGTTTTAATCCATTTTTAGTGATCTTTATATCATTGGAAAGATAATTGAATTTTCTATAACTTTTATGAAGAAAACTTTCACTGAATTCGTGTAGTTATATGTCAAAAAATAGTATTCTTTCTGATATACTGTAAGAGTGGGAATTTTAATGTTAGGGCCTTGACCCATGTGTTATTATAGGTAGTAGTGACGAGATAACAAGTTTAAGCACCGGGATTCGAGGTAAGGAAATTAGATAGTTTTGTTTGTGTTTATTTGGATAAATTTAAATTCTTTATGTATTGAAATATGGTTTATGCTTTGTTATTATGAATATGTATGTGGTACTGAGAATGTGTGGTATGGACACAATATGAGTTCATGAATTGATATATTGATTAGGGTTGTTTTGACTTGTATATGTTGTATGTTGCATTCATATATTGTGTGTTGTATGCTGCAAGTTGTATGCTAACGTCTTAGGTAAAGTGAGGGACCATGGTGGGGTATGATACGGGATAAGGCCGTTGAATGTAGAGATACCCTACCCTGCATTTTTCTGAGTCGTGTATGAGATTATTATGGTGGGTATGATACAGGATAATGCCGTTGAATGTAGAGATACCCTACCCTACATTTGTCTGATTTGTGTATGACATTATTATGGTAAGGTATGATACAACGACAATGCTGTTGAATATAGAGATACCTTATTCCATAGCAATGGTAGGGCTAAATGTGCCCAGGTTATTGTAGGGCCAGTTAAGCCCAGGTTGTGTATGGAGTGGCTATGACACGCCACATTATGGTAAAGACATGATATGATTGAAATAATTATTATATGTTATGGCTATGATTGTGCTATGAGTATAATGTCAGGGTTGTGATCCCTACATATATGTAATGGTTTCGTTTAGTACAAATATATGGTATATGATATAGTTTTCCATATCTGGAGTTATTTAAGTTACAATTATGAGCTAAGGTATATAATATTGTTAAGACTGGATACGTTAATATTATAAAGAATCGTATTATTGTGAATTTTAAGATATGTTTAGTGTATTGAATGCTATTGTATGTTAAGCATTTCCTTACTGGACTTTTAGCTCACCCCCTTACTTTCCCCCTACAGGCAATAGACAGGGAACATTGAATGTAAGTTTGATGAGTTGGGTCAGTTCTGGTATGTATACTGCGAGGGGTTATGGACGAGCAAACGGTCTAGAACGCCGGTGGAGCCTTGGTTTTGTTTTTTTTTTTTTTTTTATATAGTAAAGTAATCTCAGCTCAGTGGAATGTTACAAATTTATCTTTTTGCACTCAACTACTTATTTTGTTTTTAATATGAATGATCATTCACTTTTTTTGCATATTTATTATAAAACCCACTATGTATTTCCAAACAGCTTTGAATCTTTTTAATTAATGCATCAAAATTAGTATTTTGTAAAATAAGGCAAAATATTGGAGCGTTACATATAATTTATAATTTTTATTTTTGTCTGTGTAAATTTTCTTCTTCATCTATAAAATTTGTATTTATTCTCTAATAACAATTATATTTTCATTAATATCTTTTAAAAAAAAAGGCTAATAAAGATTTTTGCCTTCTAAACTTTGACATATACCAAATCATACCCCTAAACTTTTAAAGTCGTTAAAAATACCCGCTGAACTATTGAGATTATTAAATTTAAGGACTTTTGTCCAATTTTAGTAAAAAAGTCTAACATGGATGAAAGTTCAAGAGCCATGATCTAACACATGTCAAAGTTCGAGTGACATGATTTGGTTGTTATCAAAGTCTGGGGAGCATAGTTTAGTACATAAACAATCACTAAAATAGTAAAATTGAATTAAATTAGACAAAAATCTTTAAATCCAACAATCTCAATAGTTCATGAGACATTTTTAACGGTCTTAAAAGTTCAAAGGACATGATTTGGTACATGTCAAAGTTCAGGGAGAAAAAATCCTAATTAACCAAAAAAAATTGCCCCGCCCCAACAAAGCTGGCTGGCTCCGCCACTGTTGCTAAACCATGTTTTGCCCCCACAAATTTTTTATTTTTTATATTTGTTCCTATATATATAATTTCTAATTTTTATTTTTGCTTTTGAAAATTTTCTTCTTGATCTCCATAAAATTTGCATTTATTATCTAATAATAATTATATTTTCATTAACATCTTTAAATAAAAAAAATTGCCCCCTAACAAAGTTGGCTGATTCTACCACTATTGCTAAACCATGAGCAACATGGTTAGTATTTCTCATTATATGAAAAACAACTCTAAAAGAGATTTTTAACAGTCTTAAAAATTGAAATTGAGAGACGTGATTTGAATCATAATTAATCAAATTTTAATTGCTTCTAATTTCTGTTAATCATTGTCACCATATGGGAATTAATAATTATTGTACTGGTCTTTGAAAAAAAAAACATTACAATTATTTGAACGTATTAAAAAAGATATTATCAGTAGATTAAAGTCATATCTATGTATAGTAAGGGTTTTTATGCATATATGGAAATTTATATATAAAAATATAGATTACAAAATTAGAAAGGTGCCTTTCAAATTCTTAAAGGACTAATTTCACAAATGTATACACATATATGGGGTAAGTTGAAAAATACCACTTTTATTAATCAATTAATCAAATTTACCTCTACTTTCATATTTATTTGAAACATACCTCTTTTTATGTGTATTGTACCTAAAATACCCTGACATAAGAGAGTCACATGGAAAGTATCTTGAAGTAACATGGGCAAAATTGGTATAATGTTTAAAAAAAGAAGTAAAAATGATAGACTTTAAAAAAGAGGGTAAAAATAAAAGAGGACAATATAAAAAGGTATAGAGTGTAATTTCCTCCACACAAACATATATTTAGTTAATTTGGTTGATGTTATGTGCAATGCACGTATAATTAGTTTTATTTTTTTTTTTTAATTAGGTTTAATTAAGTGATGTTAAGTGTAATACATGTATGTTCAATTTTTTTAATTAGTTGATATATTCTTATTTTTTAATTTTTGTAATAGGGCTTGAGATTTTAATCTTTGAGATTTTTTTAACTATTGCGGCTACATTTGTGTGCTTTTTAGAAGTGGCTATATATACATATTTTATATGTATAATAAAAGAATGAATTCATTGTTATATTTATTTTATACGTATTTTTTTAATTTCTTTATATTTATAAAGATTACATTAGAAAATATTTTGACAAAATATATATTTTATATATTATATGTCCTAACATATATTTTACAAAAATAATAATAGTGATAGATATAATATTCTTAATTAATTTATAGTTAAGAGGATGTGGTTATAATAAAGTGTACAAATTAAGGATTAAAGATTTTTTCTTTGTTAACATTTGACGAAGCATTGTATCAATCACGAATAGTAAAAAAAAATTAATTTTTTATATTTTAATTTAACTATTTAACTTAAAAAAATATCAAAAACTAGTTTATACTATATCAAAAAATATATTTATATATAAAATATTAAACCAAACTCAATTTTAATTTTTTTTCAGTGGATAAAATAATTCCAGCTAATATAATATAAAAATGAGTTATTTTTTTAATTAAATATAAAAATTTAAATTTTATAAATTATAATAAGATGATGAAATAGCATACATTATTTTTTCCATAGTACAAAAAATCTAGATGGATACAGAAAAAATCCACTATATATTCCATCAATATATATGTGAATACACATATGTATATATACATGCATGCACCTAATAATTAATTATGATAACCCTAGGTAAACACGTTACCCACGTGCAATTTGGACAAACAAGAGTTGTGTTTATTGGGTTCAAAGTATATTCCACTCATTTTATACATGTTTAAATAATAAAAACCCAACAAAAAGAGTATATTTGTATAGTGACATATGAATTTTGTCCTATATATGTTAACGTACGAGTACATATACCTTAATTTCCTTTATTTAAATATGGCTTATATTATTGAAGGGGGCACTTAAAATTATTGGGGTTAAGAAACTTGTTGAGTAAATAGGGCCACATGATGTAGTGATAGAGTCACATAATTTAATCACAATCCAAGCTATACAAAGTTCGTTAGATATGAGTTTTATTTTTGAGTTTTTCATTTTAGAGTTTTATTTTTGAGACCATTATACACTGTATGATGGAGGTCTGCCCACTTTGTGCTCTGTGGCAGTTAATGTTCTTTTGGTAGTTATTTTTTAAATTTTTATGATTTCTTCTTTTCCCTCTCTATTTTTCTGCCGGTTTCTAGCAGTTTTTCTCAAGATTTGCTTCCCAGTTCTTCCTGGTTTTCCTTGTTATGGATCCTTTCATTGACAGAATGAAATCAACGATCTCTTTAACTGATGATGAGAGATCAGTGGTGGCCATTACTGATGATGGTGCACCTGATCAGAGTGAAAGACTTGATTTAGTCTTGGTCGTGCGCATCCTTTCTCCTAAAAAGGTTTGGTTGTCAACATTGCAGAACCAGATGGCTCAACACTGGGATGGAAGGTTCAAAGCTGTTATTTCAGAACACCACTCTGATTTATTCCTGATCACCTTTGGCTGCATTGGTGACAAAATTCGTGCTCTGGAGAAGGAACCGTGGCATTTCCAGGGCCACCATATTGTCTTGCTTGAGCCATCTGCATTAAACTCAATCACTCCTCAACAGATGATTTATTCTCCTTTTTGGGTTCAAGCCTACCGACTCCCTTTTCTCAGTAAGACTCAACCGCTTGCTAAGGCTTTGGGAAATCTAATTGGGGAATTTATTGAAGTCTTCCAGGATTCTTGCTTTGAGGGTTGGGGTCCTTTTCTCCGGTTTAGAGTTCGATTGGACATTACTAAGCCATTGCTTAGGGGGAAAATGATTTCTCTTCCCAATATCAAAGATGAATTTTGGGTGGAATTTCGGTATGAACGTTTGCCTGATTATTGTATGGAATGTGGAAGAATTGGACATGTTTTTAATAAGTGTCTGGTCCATCTTGAAAATATGGATAATGGGATTGAATCAGAACTGGCTTATCGACCGAGTCTGAAGGGTGCTCCTTTGCCTACATCTAGTTATGATCGATATAGATCAGATTTTTCTAAAGGAAGTGCGTGGCCACTCTTAACTCGACTAGCACGATCAACACTCTCTGCTACAATTCCACAGATCAACAATCGGCCACCTTCACATCCAAGACCTCTCCTACAGGGAGAATCCTCCAATACTAATAAGAATCATCTTCCTCCTACAACCACTCGCACTATTTCTCCCTCTACTACACAAAAAATGCAGCCTTCTGTTACTGCTGGTTTAAATGTTCAGCATCCACTTACTGCTGCCGTTCCTGCAAGCCATTCTCCTGGCCTTAAAACTGTTCCTTGCGATAATTCAGTGGTTCATCTAAAAGATGTTTTCACTCCCAACATTGGTCCTTTCCCTGTTGATCACACCTTTGCCACTTATCCTCCTATTCCTAATTTTTCTCGTGAAGAAATATGCCAAAATGTTACTATGGATATCTCTTCCAAAAAGACTGGGAAAGCTATTGCTGCTACTACTGTCTCGCACCAGCCCCATTCTGATCTTGATGATATGGATGATTTTGATGACCAGGAAAATACCAATCCAAACAAAGCTTTTAAGAGACAATTTGATAGTCTTTCACTAAGGAAAACTCTTAAGAGATGTCGTGCATCAAATGGTTCTAGTCCTTCTCCTTCCTCAATTGAAGCGACTGCCAACCTGCCAGTTTCTACCTCTTGTGATGATTCTGCTGGTTCAGAGGACATTTCAGCGGTGATTGCTCAGCAATCCCGCTTTTCATCATGAATGTTGTAAGTTGGAATGCACGGGGTTTGGGGAATCCGAGTGCGTTCCGTCGTCTGTGTTTGCTTGTTCGTGAGCAAACTCCCCACTTGTTGTTTCTTATGGAAACTAAGTTAATTTCTGGTTGTATTTCTCGTTTTAGACAATGTTTAAAGTTTAACAATGGTTTAGAAGTCCCTCGTTCTGGTCTTAAGGGTGGTTTAATGTTGCTATGGCATGATGATGTAAATGTAACTCTATTATCAATGAACTCTAACTATTTTGATTGTTATATCTCTTTTAATGATGGTCCTCGTTGGCACTTCTCGGCTGTCTATGGTTTTCCTGAAGCATCTAATAAGAAGCACACTTGGACTCTTTTAGAAAGACTTGCTGATGTCTCTCCAATGGATCCATGGTTGCTTGTAGGTGATTTGAATGAGATTTTTTCACATTCACACAAAAATTCTGGTCCTTTACGTTCTGATAATCATATGATGGCATTTCGAACCACAATTGACTTATGCTCTCTTATTGAACTCTCTCACACGGGTCCTGATTTCACCTGGGCTAAGAATAGACGGAATCCACTAGCTTTACAAGAACGTCTCGACTGGGTGTTCATTAATACCATTTGGAAAGATAATTTGGCTTCTCCACATGTGTCTCACCTGGATTACTACGGTTCAGATCATAGAGCTGTCCTTAGTGTAATTAATCTGCAATCTACTACCTCTGCTGTCCAGTATCGATCGAGATTTAGATTTGAAAAATTGTGGCTTAAGGAAGCTGAATGTTCCCAGATTATTTCTCAATGCTGGAATTTTTCTTCAGGAAACCCGATTGATGTTCTGAATGGCAATTTATCAAAGTGTGCTGCTTCTCTTCGATCTTGGCATAAGGATAAGTTTGGGAACCTTAAATCTCAGATCTCTTTGGCACAAGCTACTGTTACAGCCCTTTCTAACACCTCTACACCAGCAACTTCACATTACCAGCAAGTTCAGAAAGCTGAAGCTGTTCTTGATGATTTATTGGCCACTGAAGAACAATACTGGCAGCAACGTGCCAGAATAGATTGGTTGCAATCAGGAGATCGTAACACCAAGTTCTTTCACGCGAAAGCTTCTGCAAGATACTCCAATAATAAGATCAAACTGTTAACAGATGAGGAAGGATCTGTCTACACTTCTCAACATGAAATATCTGGTTTAGTGACTGCTTATTTTGAGAATCTTTTTCAAGCACAAAATGAAGACCATTGGGCTTTACAGCATGTTCTTAATGTCATTCCTACTACTGTAACAGCTGAACATAATGCTTTTCTTTCGAAAGACTTTACTGCTACAGAAGTCTTTGAGGCTCTCAAAACTATGAATGGTGATGGCAGTCCCGGAATCGATGGAATGTCTGCTTTATTCTATCAACATAATTGGGATATTGTTGGTGACTTGGTAACACAGGCAGTTCTTCATGTTCTCAACAAAGGGGGTAGTCCTGAAGCTCTCAACAAAACTCTGATTACTCTCATTCCCAAGATCAAGAAACCAAAATCAATGAAAGATTTTCGCCCAATTAGTTTGTGCAATGTTGTCTACAAACTAATCTCTAAGTCTTTGGTGATTCGGTTTAAAACAATTCTTCCTCATGTTATCTCAGAAACTCAAAGCGCCTTTTTGCCTAATAGGCTCATTACTGATAACATTTTGGTTGCCTTTGAATTGGTTCATTGCCTCAAGCACAAAACTAGGGGTAGGAAAGGTTTTTCAGCGCTCAAACTGGACATGAGCAAGGCTTTTGATCGAGTGGAGTGGTCATTCATAGCGGCTGTTATGGGAAAAATGGGGTTCAGTCTTCGTTGGGTAGCTCTTATCATGAATTGCCTACAAACTACTCAACTATCTTTCATTGTCAATGGTGCAATTTCAGGCAATGTGAAACCTCAACGGGGTCTCAGGCAAGGAGATCCACTATCTCCTTATCTATTCTTGATCTGTTCTGAAGGATTGTCTCGATTGCTACAATATGAAGAGTCTATTGGCTGCTTAAAAGGTTTAGCTATCTCAAGACACTCGCCGTCCATTTCTCACTTGCTCTTTGCTGATGATAGTTTGTTGTTTTGTGAGGCGGATGATAGATCTTGTGGTGCAATCAAAAGAGTTTTGGACACTTATCATAAAGCTTCTGGTCAACAATTGAATACTGATAAGTCTGTCATGTCCTTTTCACCTAATACCACTGAGGCTGCAAAACACTCTTTCCGAAACATTCTAGGCATGCCTATATGCGATTGTCATGAGTCATACCTTGGTCTACCAGCTTATTCTGAACGTGATAAGAAGAACATGTTCAATCACATAAAGGAGCGTATTTGGAAATTATTACATGCTTGGACTGATAAGATCTTCTCTGTTGGTGGTAAGGAGGTTCTACTTAAGGCTGTCATTCAATCAATTCCCACATATGCAATGAGTTGCTTCAAACTTCCTGTTAAATTTTGTCGGGAAATTGAGAGTATGATGTCAAATTACTGGTGGGGCACGACTACAGATAAGAAGAAGATTCATTGGAAACAATGGAAATTTTTGTGCCATTCTAAAATGGAAGGTGGCTTAGGATTTCGTAATTTTATCCATTTCAATCAAGCTCTTCTAGCAAAGCAAGCTTGGAGGTTATTCCAAAATCATAACTCTCTGCTATTCCGTGTACTTAAAGGTCGATACTTTCCCAGGAATGATTTTCTCTCTGCTGCAACATGTGGTGCCTCTTCTCTCACCTGGCAAGGGATCTGCTGGGGCAGAGAATTACTGAAAAAAGGAATTAGGAAGAAAGTTGGGAATGGCTTTAGTATCAGCTGTGCAAATGATCCTTGGATCCCTGGCAATTTGATTTTCACTCCCATATTTTATTCTGGTAATCCGAATAGTGTTGTTGCAGACTATATTACACCAGATCGTGAGTGGAATTTTAGCAAATTATCTGCTGACTTTTCATCGGTTGATGTTGGAAGGATATTATCTCTGCCTTTATCCAATAATGCAGGCCCAGACTATTGGATTTGGCATGGTACGGGGGGTGAGTATGAAGTTAAATCAGGTTATTTCTTTGCTTGTTCCTCTTCTGCTGATACTAATGAGTCGGTCTCCAATCCAAACACTGCATGGTGGAAGTCTTTTTGGCTGCTCAAACTACCCCCTAAAGTGAAAATTTTTTCTTGGAAAGCTATACATAATGCATTGCCGGTTGCAGCTGAACTTTTTAAGAAAAAATCTCTCACTTCAGCTTCGTGTAGTTTGTGCCTTAACGCTTGGGAATCGGTGGGACATGCATTGTTTTCATGTAAACATGCTAGACATGTTTGGAAAATTGCTGGTTTTACATTTAATAACAAGGCTGCTGTTTCCATGAACATAGAAGACTTTTTGTTTCAAATTTCAGAGAGTTATACCAAATCTGAGATGGAAACGATCTTTTGCACAATGTGGTCTATTTGGTCTGATCGAAACAATGTCATTCATGGTAAATCCCCTCAACAGCCGACTGTTATTTCTGCAAAAGCTCAGAATTTTCTAAACAATTATAAGTCTACACAGCAGTTATCTCTTCCTGCTGGTTTGTCACCGCCTGCTACACCATCCATTTCGAAAGCTTGGTCGCCTCCTCCTCCCACCTGCCTGAAATTGAATGTTGATGCCGCCTTTGATGAAGCTTGTAATAAAATTGGTTTTGGTGCTATAATCAGGGATTCAAATGGCAATGTCAAGGCTGCAATGTCTCACCCAATTAATGGCTGCTGTCTACCACAAGAGATGGAAGCTAAGGGACTTTTTTATAGTCTCAAATGGGCAAGACAACTCAATTTTAAGGTGGATATGGTAGAAACGGATTCTTTAATCCTTGCCAATGCTCTCCGCAAAACAGCATCAAATCGTTCATCTTTTCAAGATTTAATATTTGATGTTCAAACTGAATTATCCTATCTCCCTACAGTTTGTGTTAATCATGTTTATCGTGATGGTAACCAAGCCGCTCACGGTTTGGCTAAACAAGCTCTAGTGTTGGATAATGTTTGTACATGGCTTGAGGACTTTCCCTCGGCTATTCTTTCTGTTGTTGTAAAAGACTCACTTATTTTATAATAACAGTTCTATTTCTCAAAAAAAAAAAAAAAATAGAGATAATTATCATAATATATTATTTTTTTTTTATATATTTTTACGTTAAAAGATTTTTTTATAAATATATATTTTTACAGTGTTCTATAAAAATAATACTAAAACGATAAGAAAACTACATAAAAATAATATATATTTTTTAATTATTTATTGTTTTTGTGTATTTGTGAAATAATTCCTTTAAATAATATCTTTTTAATTTTTGTCAAGTGATATGCTAATCGTGTTGCTCATGGCCATTTGACTAGAGTTTCGTGGTTAAATGATGGTTGTACTTATTTAAATTGTACGATTCCAAGTAGATTACGTGTTATTCTTTTGAATAATTTAAGTTAATAAAATTGCATTATTTACTATTAAAAAAAATAACACTACAAAAAATTAACTTTTAGTGATAATTTTTAGTTACAATATAAATTTTTTGTGACTAAATGTGACTTTTAGTCACAACAAAAAATTATTTGTGACTAAAACGTTGTATTTAGACTTAAGTTGTCACTAATTTAATTTTAGTTACAACAAGTATTACGACTAAAAACACATTTAGTCACAACAAATTATAATTTTTGTAACTAATACATTTAGTCACGAACCTTTTAATCACAACATAAGAATGATAATTTATAATTAATCACAAACTTTTACTTTTGCTACTATTTTTTTTCTCTATTAAAATGAAAAGACTTATCACAAATTTCATTTTTGATTCTATTTACAAGTACAAAAACAATATACATTTTAGCTACCCAAAACACTATATTCAGAGCTTTCCATATTCGGTATACTACAATATTAACAACTGTTGTATAAACCTTTTGACGAAAATATATAGAATATATGTTATTATAAAAAAAAAAATTAACTTGAAATTTAAGAAAAATATTAGGTCAATATGCATTCATTATTTTCTTTTTATTTACTTATTGATAAAGTAAAACAATTGCCACCTATTTCATAGAAAAAATAAAAGAAATGAAACAACAAAAATTAGTTCACATGACACAACATATAGCAATGTCAACAAAAAAAATAGAGAAAGCTCCTAATTAATAAAGACATTTTAAATATTGTTTTTTAGTCTATCACACACTTTACTATAAACTATATTTTTAAATGCTTTTTCAATTGTAGTAACTTTTTGTTCCCTTAAAACTGCATTTCTACTCTTCCACACACTTGGTAAATAAGGTGGCAATGAAAATCTTTCTTCTTCATCTTGTGGCCTTACAATTTTCAATATTGTACTATTCATACCGGTCTACTTGTAGCATTTTTTAACACTCGAAGAAAAGATGTTCATGGGTCTCTTAACCCAAACAATTAATTTGAATTTGGAATAATTCCAAAATTCATTAGCTTGTCTCTCGTAGCTAGCTAGTTTCTTTTTGAGAGCCAACCACATAATAAATTTGTGCTTGGAAGAGCAATACCGGTCTCAAATCAAAGAGAACCGCCACTTCGAAGAGAGATTCAGATTCAATTTTGAACAAATTCCAGCAATAGAGAACTTATAAAGCTGAAAGTACTTTAACCTTGAGAAGATACATTTAATTAATTTTTTAATTTCGTTTGAACAATTTTCTTCCAATACCAACTTAAATAGTTGAAGAAAATAAGTAAAGTTAAAAAGTTATCAACCTACTTGAGATGTGCACAAATATATATTAGATAAATAGAGGGAGGTTTTTAGGTAAGAGAATCACTTTTGCTGTAACGGTAGAGGCGTTTCAAATTTATTTTCTTATTTTAAGACATTATATCTCTTTTTTCACATGTGATGTTGTGTATTGTAGTTGTATTAGGCATTCTATCCATTAATTTTCGTGAAATTCTAAATACTTTAGTATGTAAAAAAAAAGGTTCAAAATAGTCTATTATATACGCTCGTGCAAAATAAAATAAGCACGCATGTAAATTTGTCTGAATTCTATTTTTGACACTCTAAATTATTTAATTTTTTTAAAAAAAACAAGCAAAATGTCGTAATATAAGCAAAACTGATACTCTCACTAAAGAATTTGATTCTCAACGAGTCGTGGGAATCCTTGTGAAGAAGGAGATATGATCTTCGCTGAATTACAGACAGTATTGCAAGACATAGTCTCGCCAAATGAGAGTGCGGTGGCTGGATTTTTGTTTGCCTTTAATCAGTACAAAAAATTTTACTTTTAGCAATAACAAAACTTGTGACTAAAAGTAAAAACGTTGTAACTAATTATAAATTATCATTTCTATATTATAACTAAAAGGTGAGGTTCGTAGCTAAAAATATTAGTCATAAAAATTATAATTTGTTGTGACTAAATATGTTTTTAGTCACAATATTTGTTATGACTAAAACTAAATTAGTGACAATTTGTATTTAAATATTATATTTTAGCCATAAAAAATTATATTGTGACTAAAAAATTATTATTAAAAGTAGCAATTTTTTATAGTGAATTGAAAGTTTTTGTCATTGAAAAAAAAATATAATTTAATTATGGCACACATATAATTCTTATTATTATTCATTAAAGTTGTGAAAATTAATTGTTGATAACAGTCATGTACATACAAAAAAATTCCTCAAGAAATAGAAGACAATACACATCATCATTATAATTATATTTCTAAACATTAATAACAAGAAAAGAACAATTATTGATATGATGATTTTCCAGTTGTATAAATATATCTATATATATATTTATAGAATAGTATAGAGAGTTAGAGCCAAATGATATTTTTCTTTAAATAGTCTAATCAGAATGTGCAACGACAAAAAAAGTACGTACGTACACGTTAAATAATAATCGTACACACAGAGTTTTAATTTTGCAACATAAAATAACGTAAAATTACAATATTAATTAATTGTTCATTAATCGAACAATAGCTGATCTAATAATAGCTTCATAATCAGTTGAAAATTGATCAATTGATGAAGATGATGATCTTACCAAAACATCTTGAAACAAAAGCTCCTTCACACTTGATATGCTGACGTGGATAATCTGTAATTGAAGCTCTCTAAGTGCATTCATTAACCTTGCTGATGGGTAATTCAAATCTGGACACTGAACCCTAATCATCACTACTGACCCCAACATCTTCACATCAACATCTAAATTATTGTTATTATTACTAGTATTACTAGTATTAGTACTAGTACTACTTTTACTTGGTCTCATCATCTGATGATGATGATGATGTTGTTGGTGTTGGTGCTGGTGCTGCTGCTGATGTTGGTATTTGTTGGTTTGGTTTTCGAGGACTACTTTCGCTTCAAGCTCTTCTACTTTGGCTTTTAGCTCGTTGATGTAGACAACTGCATCAGCGAGTAGAGAAGCCTTGTCCATTTTCGAGACATTTGGAACCACAGATCTAAGTTTGTAGAATCTGTGGTTCAGTTTCTCTCTCCTTTGTCTTTCTGCTTCGACGTGGTTAACGGGCATTTGAGATTCGGTGGGGGTGGTTGTTGTAGGCTTTCTTCCTCTTTTTTTCATTGTTCCCGAAATTTGTATATTCTCGTTGTTTGATTGTCTCCGGCCACAGTCAGTACTGTTAGCCGGAGTATAATTAGTTGCATCTGAATCAGGTTCAGAACGACCTGATTCAGATGAAGATCCATTTCTGATTTCGCTAGTGCCTTCTTTTTGCTTATTAGACTGTAAAAATAGATTATTTGAAGAATGTATTTCTAGAAATGGTGTCATATGATGATGATGATGATCATGATTATTACCATGGATCCTCTGCACCATATTATTATTATTACTACCAAATAGAGATTTGATTAATTGTACCAAACTCCAATCATCCTTGATGAGATCAGACGATCCAAGCTCGAGCACTCCATTAGGAATGGAGATGCAAAAAAGGGTTTGAACACCATGCATTCGAGCTTCCTTAACTCGGTCGCAACCGCCGGTCATGAACTGAAAATTCTGGCTACCGCTAAGCCAAATATACTCTTGATCCGAGGCGAAAGCCCGGGTCAAGATTCCCCCGCCGCTCCCCGAAAATTGGCGCGTAAAAGACACCGTGCAGAACCACCCGATATCGGTGCCTCCGCCACCGCCAGTACCACCTCCGCTTCTAGTATCAACATCCATAATTTCATCATCTTGTGCTACTTGTTCAGGGAAAGGAGTTTTGTATCTCGGCATAATTTCGAAATCGAAACCGAACGGTGTCGTTTCGGGTAATCTGTTGTTGTTTTGGGGAGTAGTGTTTTTATTAAGGCCGCGGAAATGTCCATCTCCCCAAGATAAAACGACGCCGTTGTTGTCTTTGTAAGCTTGCCAGAAAATAGAGTAAACCCACCATTCGGGTCGGGTTTGGATTATGAATTGGAGCTTTTGTTGGATTGTCATCATGGTTATATTTTCTTGGGTTACTGAGACATGATGAGATGTTGAAGAACAATTTGGAGACATAATAAGTTCTTCCATTACAGAAAATTCACTTAGAGAAAGAGAGAGAGAGAGAGAAACCAAATATATGAGAGACTAAATGAAATGAAATGAAATGAAATGAAAAAGGAGAAAGTGTGTTTGGGTATTTAAACGTAAAAAAAAGGTCTTATATTAACTACTCATGTTTTGTCTCGCACTGATTGACTATTCTAAATCATAATTAATTAATAAAATGTTGAGAAAAACAAAAGAGAAACTATATGAGCACAAATTATAATATGATGTTACTGTTTTCTTTAATTTAAAGGGCATATTGTTTATTGGACACTAGTAGTGCCCAATTTTTTTTATAGGTAGAACCCTACAATTAATTAATGATATTTTTTCAGAAACTATTTTTTTTAAAGTTATATAGGACCTGATACTTATTACACTAATAATGATATGGTACCAAAGAATATATTATACACTATTAATACATTTTAGTAAGTTATAAGGCCGAGAGCCAATATTTATTATACTAATAATGGTATGACACTAAAGAAGATATTATGCACTATTAATACTTTTTAGTTATTCTCTTTTGAAAAAAAAAAATTAATTATTTGAAAACACAAAAAATTTAAAAGCATTATTTAATTTTTAGCATAAAACTCAAAATATATCATATTCAGATTTTTTTTTTAAAAAAAAAACACACCCTTTTAAATTTTCAAAATTATAAATAATTATTTTTGATGAAAAAATATTGAACGTACTTCTTCATGATAAAAAGAATAGACAACATAGCTCACCACCATCATTAATATTTTTTAGGAAGAACATGAAGGCCACTGATTTTCCCATTTTATATAGGGTAAATATTATTTTAGAACGCGTGTTTTGTAAAAGTTATTAATTGGACCATCTATTTTGTTAAATAACAAAATCGACCCTGTATTTTTTAAAATTATACAAATTGAATCTTGAACTAATTTTTTGTCAAAATAAAACTTAATAATAATCCGATCTAGAAATGTTATAATGACAAAACTATTTACATTTTCTGTATCTGTTCGTATTAGAAATTATCTTAAAATTGATTATATTATAAAATAAAATTGTTAAAAATTGAGCTCAAAGTCTTATTTTTAAAAATAAAATTATTAAAAATAAAACTCAAGGTCTTACTTTTAAATTGTTAAAAGAAAGACCCCGAGCTTAATTTTTACTATTTAACAAAACAAAAAATTAATTTTATCATTTAATAAAATAAAAAATTCAATTAATAACTTTTACAAAATACAGCTATTTATAATCCTACTATATATTACATACACATATGTGCATACATAGTAATGGTACGTAGGATTTGAAACCATTCGATTTGGATAAGAGAAATGCTCTAACACATATTTAAAAATGATATTTAATCCAATTTAATCACAATAAAATATTTAATATTTAGGGCTGGATTATAAATGGATTGAATACTCCTACTTGTAATCTATCAATCTCAAGCCTAAACAGACAGAATGAAATAGAAGTGAGAAAGAGAAGAAGGGTCATATATATATACATAAATATATATAATATATATATATATATTATGGCACGTGAAGTGTTTGATATAGTCAATATAGAAGTTGGATTTTGCTATATAGTTACGTACACATATATAAACAAGGCCCCCACCCAAATTAAGTTCAAATTAACCACGTACAGAGACCACACGAATTGAACTCTAAGTACTCTTCCATAAATATTTATTATTTATACAATATTTGGAAACAAAATTTTCTATCCTAAAATTAGTGTGCCCTCTATTTATACTTATTTAATATATAAAAAATTCGTTAATAAACTCTAAACTAAATTAATAGAGCATTGCTATTAGACACTAATGGTCCAGTGGTGTCTAGCATCTTCTCGACATGTCCTGTTGCGATTGGCTAGCGATACTCTCTAAAAACTATTATATTCAATTATATGAGACCCAATATAAGAGAGTGCTAGGCACCACTAGTGTCCTTTAGTATTTCTCAAATTAATATATAGATGATGTATTTAAAATAAATAGTGGGAGAAACAACATACCAATTTAATAACAACAAAATTTTTCAGAAAAATAAACTTAATTAGAGATTTTATCACAAAATAAAAATTAAACATATAAAAAAAATTTGCCACAATTATATATACATATATATACTAGATCGATGTTACATTAATTTTTAGTTTTTTTTAATATCATAATTTTAAAATTAATAATATTTAATGTAGTGATAATCATTGAAATTTGAAAGCATAATAATGATTTAAATAAAAACAAAAATTACTATTATACTTTGTAATAATAATTAAAAAAAAATTATTATTCGTCCTAAATTTATTTTCGGAATTAATGAAAATGATCATCTGGTTAAACTATCAAAACATTTAAATTTAATTTAAAATAATATTTAAAATTTAACTAATTCTAAATATCAAAATTTGAAAATAATTTTTAATAAGAAAATAAATAATATGAACAAATTTATTATTAATTGCAACACTTTAGGTGCAACATCTAATAATTTGTTATTTTTTTTAATTTTAAAAAAAAAAATCATCCAATAATTTTTCATAAACAAAAAATTCTGTTATATATCCACTTTTTATTAGAGATAGAATATATATATATAAATATACTAGGTGATTGCTACGTGTCAAGTCACGTAGTGTTAGTTTTATTTAGTAATTTAGTTTTTTATTTTAATTAATAATTAAAATAGTATAATTATTTGAACGATTTGTTTTATAAAAATAAAATATGTGTCAGTATATTTAGTAAGTAAAACATAGTTGTGTTATAATAATGTATGTTATTAATAGTAAAATGTACATTAATCTTCTAATTGAAAAAAGTTATATTATCTCATTTCATATCTAATAACAGCTACACAACCATATATTTATAGACTTTCACATTCTTTGCAAATTACTAATAAGCACCAATAATATTTTCATATTCTAATATTTTTCAACCTTCTCCTCTTGGTGGTAAAATTAAAAATAAAACTAAAAATAAGCACAAACATATAAGGTAAATACTAATTACAAATTTCATTTCATCTTTTCTTTTTATTATTTTTTTAAGCCCAAGCCCAAAAATCTCTAAGCCAACACAATCAATCTTCTTTTATATTATCTTTTCTAGATATTTTATCTATATTTTTCTTTTTTAAAAAATAAATAAAAAAATTATTAATATTCTCCCAAGATAGGTTTGTTAGAGAGATATGTGGCTAAGATGATTTTTTTAATTTAAAAAGAGATTATTAATATTTAAAAGATTGATTATTTAAAAGATTGTTTAATTTTTTGGGTTTAATTATTGGGTTTATTTTTTAACGGGAGATCAAACATAATCGTTAAATTTAACAGAATATTCTTTTATTTTTAAGTATATTCTGTTAAACCAAGAATGTTAAACCAAGAAATGCCGTTAGATAGGCACTTTTAATATATAATATATATATATATATAAAAGTTGATCGGAGATGGTGGCGAAGAAAGATTTTTTCTTTAATTATTGAGAAGATGATTGTTTTTTTATTTTATTTATGATTTATAACTTGTGTGAATAAATAAGTGCTTGTACGAATGGATATGAATTGTTATCTTAAACTGTATAATCTTTGAAAATAATAGAATTTTACTTGTGAATTATGGAATAAGTATTTATTAAAATTAATTTTTTATTGTACACAACAAATTATTAAGTGCACAATAAATTAACATTAAATAAGCATTTTATATAGTAAGTAATATATATATAAATATATATATATATGTATACTGCGTCTTGAATTTTTTCTCATCAAATTTCTCTAGACCAGACTTTTTTGTAGATTCTTTTTCTTCTTAAGAAACAAAAAAAGTAGAGGTGACACATGCTTTTATATATACTTACATTAATTAATTAGGGTAATTAACTATATATATGCACGTGTGTTATCATCATTATATTACATGCATGCATGTGTCACCCCAATTAATTAAAGTGGGTATATATATCTAGCTTAATTAAGAAACAAGTAGATAGAGAAAAGCCTCCCCCTAACTGATATAGTTTGCTGGTTTGTATACAAAAAAAAAAAAAAAAAATTAAGAAAAGAATTAACATATTTGGTAAAAAAATCAAGATAAGTTCAAACGAAATTATTTATTATTTTTTTCTTTTTAATGGCAAAATCAACTTTTTATATAACTATTTAGCTAGGTTATAGAGGTTGTTGTGAGGTTTCATTCATTCTATCATTATTTATATTGAAATCATTTATTTAATTAGAGAGATTGATTGATGCTTATTTGGTTTTAATTAATATCCACATAAAGCTTATCTATACTCATATATAGTACTTACTAATTGGGTAATATTCAAATAAAAAATAAACAACAAATCATAAATGTCTAAATTATTAGCAAGTATACTTTGTTCTATTATGATCACTAAACTATATGTTATGTTAAATCTTGTCTCTCTTTTTATATTTCAACATCAAGAGAATTAAAACATGTATTTAATTATCTTTATAACATAATTAAATTAATAAAAAATTTATTTTCTTAATTTAAAAGTCATTTTAGAAGAAGTTATAAGATTTGTAGTTTTTCTTAAATGGACTTTTAAGAAGTTATTTTAAAATTTAAAATAATTTTCATAATTCTTAATTTACTCACAAAAGTATTTTTTTTATGATATCCAAACATTTTGAAAAGTATTTTTCATTAAAAAAAGATCTTCATATAATAGTAATTAAAACGGTAAAAATAAGACAAATCTTATATATACTTATCAACGTATATAACTTTATAATAAAAGGTTCTATATTTACTCATGTGACAAAAATAATCCTCCGTTACATTCCTCCTACTTCATAGCTTTAAACGGTTCTCCATCTCCTTGAGTCTCCAAGCTCACTACAAGAAATGTCACTTTTACCAGTATAGTTCGTTACTACAAGAAATGTAACTTTTACCAGGGCATTTACGCGTTAAGAAAAGTCATTTTTGCCAGCGCTTTTTATTTTGTGCTGGCAAAAGTTCTAATACCAACGGTGATTTGCCAAGACATCAGAAGTAAATTCTATTTTACCAGCACAATACCAAACTTTTGTCAGCACAAAAATGTGAGCAAAAGTGACATTTCTTGTAGTAGCTAATGCTTCAATAACTTTTATTTTTTGTGTTGGAATGGAAGAAGAGGATGTAAACCAGGTATTAAATAATGCTTCTAGTTTTGTAAGAAAGTCATTGCCATTTCATTATCTTGCTTCCTTAAACGATCATCTACTGCTGATTTGGAAATTCTTGTTGAGAATCCAAAGAATTAGAATGTGGAGCACTCATATGCAGGAGGAATTATTCTAATAAACTCGATTCTTATGGATATTATGATCTTTCCAAAGCTAATACTGAAAAGAATAGAGCAAATGTGTAGAGCTTATTTGTGGAGTGGCTTAGTTGATCATAAGTTCAGGTTGTATTTTTTGGGACAAAATTTGCAAGCCAAAAAAAGAGGTTCGGGATCTCGGTGCATTGGTAATTAGAATTTTAAATCTATTGGAAAATATGTGTGGGCTATAACTTTGAAAATGATAGTCTTTGGATTAAATGGGTACAAAAGATATATCTTCATGAGCATGAGTGGTTAATATATGATGGCCACCAAGGAAGTAACTCTTAGAGTTTATTGTTAGATAAATTAACAATTAACCCAAAATCAATTTGTATATAACATAGAACACAATAATAAGATATAATAATTAGGTATGTGTACCTGATTGATCTATAGCAATTATCTCTGTTTGATCCACAGCAGTTACTCCACTTTGATAGTGCAATACTATCAACTAAGTCTTCCTCCCTAGATCTCTAAATCAGAAGCAGTTTATTTATCTGATTATCAAAAGGTATACAATTGTGATGAGACAATATGTATTTATAGAGTTAGGGAGGGGACTTAGCTACAAAACCCTAGTTGGACCGGCTCGCTCATCAAAGGCTTCAGTTAACTAGAAAAGCCCACACTTCTGCTTCACCTAGACTTTACACACAGATGCTAAGCCCATTAACAATTGATCACCAACAATATGGGCTAACGCAGCAAAGAACTATCCAATCAACCCAAGTTTTAATAAAACCAATAAAATTTAATGTAAGCCCAAATAAAAGTCTAACATTTATGTCTTAAAATTAATTAGTTAATGGATAATATATAAGAAGAATATATATTTATATATATAATACAATTATAAGATAAATAATATATTAATTATAAGACTATAATTATTAAATATCAGAAAATTCCTTATTCATATAGAGAAGGTATAATCTTGTAAGAATGTACAAGAGAATTAAGATATATGATATGAATAAAACAAGTCGGTAGTATATTAATTAACTATTGAGATTCTTTAATATAAAACTGCTAAGTACGATTTACTATACACTATACTTCTAGTGTATGTGATTTTGATTCGGATTACAAATGTAGATTGACCTATAATATAAGTACAATGTATAATTAGATTATGCATGACTTAAACAATATGTAATAAACAACTTTCATCAAACTTTACGTTTACTATGAAAAGAGTTTATCATATCACAATAATGATCATTAGTAGACAATTCAGTTTATGACACTAAACCAGAGAGACAGAAAGATAAAAGAGGGAAATGGGGAAGAAAGAGAGATTTTCGTGTTTCAATCAGATACCACTTTTGTCGAAGAATTTAGGTTCGTCGACAAAGGTTTTAATAAATAAAAAAAATTACCAAAACGTAGTGTTTTGTTTATTTTTACTTTTTCTAGCGAATCTAACTGCATGCGTTGGTAAAAGATTTCCCACCTACTTTATTTAAGACGTTTTAAGCACGTGGTATTTTTCTCTCCAATTATTTAGCATTTTAGTCGATGAAGTTAAGCATAAATGCATACCAATATACGAGAAAGAAGTGTAATTTTTTTTCCAGCAAATATAATTCTCTTGCATAATTATTATTTTAAATAATTTGAGATATTAAAGTATACCATAGTCTTAATTAAAAGAGAGCCCTGTTTCAATTGAGATGAGAACTCATTTCAAATATATATAACCGTACGTTAATAAATTTATTTTATATAAAGTGTCTCTATGTAACAGAATTTTTGATTTAAATTATATTTTTAAAATATTTATGTTAACTTTAAGATTTAAAAGAATATATTAATATTTTTTTTATTAATTTTATAATATTATTATATATATTTAAAAGTAAAAATTGTGCATGTATTTTATATAAAAAAATTAATTTGATTATATATATTTAAAATTTAAAGATTATGTAGATATTTTAATTTTATTATATATATTTCAAAATACTTAAAATTATAGATATTTTATCATATTTTTAATTTTATTAGTTCAATTATGAATTAAAAAATTATTTAGATATTTTATATAAAAAATTTAATTTAAATTTAAAATACTAAAAATTATACATAGGGCTCAAAACATTTCCTTAATTAATTAAATTATAATATCATATATATATTAAATATTTTAAATAAAATTTTCAAAACATGAAATTTTATTGTACATATAAATACGTATATAGACACAAATATAGCCAAAACAAGTAAAAAATCTTCAAAGATCAAACTCTCAAACTTAATTTCAATTTTGTTTTAAAAAAATACATTACCTAATTAATTAAAAAAATATATATATCACTTAACATCACCTAATTAAAAAGAAAAAACTAATTATACGTGCATTGCACATATATTTAATTATATTTTTAGTTTTTATTTTTGTTATTCATTTTTTTAAAAAAAATTGTACACATTAAAGGAAACTACTGATTAATTTTTTAATTTTTTTTAAGAAAAATAATATTTAAAGTTTTAAATATTTGAGAAAAATAAAAATAAAATTTAAGAATATTAAAATTGACCATACTCCAGTATTAAAAATAACAATAAAAAATAATAATAATGTTACAAATTATATATTGATCTATATATATATATTTAAATCAATCTAAAATTAATACAAATTCAATTAACTTAAATTAAATAATATTAATATTTATTAAAATAAATATTAATATTTATATATTTGTAGAACTAACCTTATTAATATTGTTAAATTTAATGGAATATTTAAAAATATTCTGTTAAACTAATAAAATTATTAAATAATCATATAAAGATATTATTAATTTTAATAATATTAAATTCGATTATTATTATTATTATTATTATTGAAATTTTGAGTTGAGATATATATAGTAGCATTGAAAATATATCCGAATATGTTTGCGTGACATAGTCTATATATAATAATTATATAGTTACTAATTAGTCTTATATAAATTATTATCAGAAAACAAAAATAGACAGTTGCTAATCTATTTATTAAATTTCTTATATGATCATTGTCTTGTCTAAACTATTAATAATAATGATAAATATTTGACAAAATTCAGTATTATTGTTCATAATATTTTATATATTTAATATTTTTTATTTCTTTTACTCATTGTAAAGGACTTAAAATTTTACGATTTTATCCCTTACTCTTCTAAAAATTAGTAAACATTATTATTAAATATTAATCCACGTCATTTTTTGCTAAGGCATAACATCATATATAGATAGACGCCCATAAAAATCACGTGTTGATATAAAACTTTTGTAAAATTATATATATGAATATGACCCTAAAAAATATATCTATAGATCTTTATATATATAAATATATATGTATATATATATAGAGAGAGAGAGAGTTCATCATGACCTAATTAAATTCATCTCCCCTTTTTCATTGATTCCAATTCACCTTGGGTAATTATTTATATATGAACATGTGAGATAATTAATAATTGACCTCTTTTTTCTTTGGTGTGATCTTTTTGGTTATTATTATTATTATTATTATTATTATTATTATTATTTGTTTTTTAATGTATTTATATATATATGCTTAATTAAAGGAGACCAATAATATCAATTGTTTAAGGAATAGTAAAATTAAATCTCTTCTAGAATTTCCTTAAAGGGGAAAAAAAAAGAAGAATAAGAAATTAATAATAATAAAAAAAGGACTGACCCTTACTCCCATAACAAATAATTAAAATAAAATTCAATAGATAAATAGTTTTTTCGGCTAAATCTTATTCTACCTGGACTTAATTCTCTAAACTCAAATTTTGACGGTAAAATTTTCTAAATTACTTATTAACTATTTGCAACTTTAAGGGGATCCACTTTTTACACTTAACTGCCAACATCAACTGCTTGTGTGTACACTCTTATGCACGTAATACGTTTATGTTGGTATACTTAATATTATTATTTAAAATATATATAAAAAAAAAATATTTCAAATATTTCAAATTTTATAATATTTTATTTTTTATTTTTAAAATTTTATTTAATTTTAAATGAATTTTAGAAATAATTTTTAAATAATAATATTCAGCATACTACATGTACAAGAGTATGTACATAAGCAATTCATTGTGGCAGTTAATCGAATAACACCTTAAATTTGTTACTGGTTCAGTAATTTAAAGGATTTTACATCTAAATTTTGAGCTTTAAAAGTTCAATGTAAGTGAAAGTTGAGAAGGTTTAGTCGCCAAAAACTCTAATAATTAAATAATACACTGTCATTAAGATTTTTTTTTATTATTCTTAAGATATATATTCTTTTCTTTTAGTGGAGAGTACTGAAAATGCTTTTATTTTCTTAAAATAATAAATTATTAAGTTGAAATAATTTTTTTTTAATAAAGAAAATGTGTAATTTTTAAAATTTATCATAAATTTATTTTGAAAGGAATAAGAATAAATAAAAAAGAAAGGAAAAGATGGGCTCATACTGAAACACATTCTTATAAATTATTATTATCTGTTAATTGTATAGTATATATTTATATAATTGTGTTACTTATAGCATAAATATCAAAAGGAGTTATGTTTTAAAATTTGATGGGAATAATCCCAACTAACAACCACTTTATTAGTTTGGCCATTTAATAGTTTTTTTCAATAATTATTCTTGCTTAGCCATTTTTTTCTAGAAAAAGAACATTCCTGTTTGGGGAAAAAAATAAAAATTAAATTATTTGTAATGACAAATAAATATTTATTAATGTAACTGATATGTTAATTTATGGAGAAGATTTCAATGGTATATCAAACCGTAATTATCTTTATTTTAGTTATTGAATCATTGTTAAACGGTTGTGATTAATTTAAAAATTAAATAAAAATAATTGATTATAAATTACCTATAACTTAATACTAGCCTAATTTTATTTATTTTCTTATAAATAAAAAATATTTATAAACTTTATTCAAAAAAAAATATTTATAAACTAATGAAAAATATCTTATTAAATATTTTCATTAAAAAAATTTATTTTAATTATATAATTAATTATAATTATTTTGAATATAAAAATTCAGCTTACTTACCAAAAAAAAAAAAAGAATTTATTTGTTTTAGCACTCTGGTAAAATTATAACCTAATTTTTTAAGGGCACGCCACAGGAGTATATAAATATATACATATGTATAAATATATACATATATATATATGTAGGATGACTATTCAATGATTACATTTTTATTGTAACTATCATGGTTACATTTTTTTTTTACCTATAGTAGCAGGTTACCAATAGGTCAACATTCCTTTTTTAGAATTAATTAATTATAATTAACTATTTTCTTAAAATAATTAATTATAATTAACTACTTTCTTAAAATAATTAATTAAATCTTTAACAAAACCTCTTTTAGCAATTAATATTTATAAATAATTTTTTTTATTTATATTTAAATCCTTACTCTAATTATTTTAATAATTAAGTCATTTAATTATAGTATTTACAATAAAATTTATTTTTTTATAAAAATTAAACTTCTTTCTACACAAATTAAAATTCTCTTTTTATAATAAATTTTCAAATAATTAATTATTTTTAAATGATATTTAATTATTTTGTTACAATTAGATGAACTAAGTATGAGGCCTCAAGCTAGACAATCGATAACAAGTGTAGCAATTTTTTTTCTAAAAAATTCTTCAACTTATTTCACCTTTTACTTTTTAAATATTTAAATAAAAAAAATTAAATGATTAAGTGTAATAATTTAAAATTAAGATTACAAGTATAATAAAATTTAAATTATGAAATTATATGTGTATAATTTTAAATTATAAAAAGTTTTACTATAAAATTTTAAATAATTTAAGTGCAAAAAAATAAATTGCTTAAAAATCCTTATATAGTAATAAACTACAAAAAATTAATTAATAATTATAATTAATTTAATTTTAAAATATAATTAATCTTAATTAAAGTTTTATAAGGAAATAAATTATTAGGTTACTTTCAGGTTACAAGTTATTTATTATTTATTTTTATTTTATTTCCAAATTAATCACAACCATTTAATAGTAATCCAATGGCTTAAAAAAATATAACCATGATGATTACAATAAAAATGTAACCATTGAAACCTCTTCCATATATGTAATTACTCAAAATTTTCTACTTTAAATATTCAGTACTAAAAATTATTATTTTCTTGTGTAATTACTAATTATTTTTGTCAAACAAACTATTAGAAATTCATAAGTAAATACCATTCTAGGCCCTGTATTTTACAAAAAAAAAATATTGATTGAACTCTCTGTTTTGATAAATGATCGATAAATTGGACCATATATTTTCTAAAATAGTACTAAATAACACTCTTAACTAGTTTTTTTGTCAAAATAAAATTTAATAATCTAGAAGTGTTATGACAAAACTAGTTACGTTTATTGCATCTGTTCGTGCTAGAAATTGATTTCAAGTTGGTTATATTAAAAAAAATTGTCAAAAATTGAGCTCAATGTCTTATTTATACATTTTGAGAAATATAAAGTCAATTTTGTCATTTAACAAAACATATAGTTCAATCAGTAATTTTTACAAAATATTAATGTGATTGTTATTAGTCACCTCATATATAAACATGCTTACATATTAAAATATAGTAAGAGTAACTACACAACTACCTAGTTAATATGATGGTTTTCTATTGTAATTATAACAAGGATAAATAGTGATATAAATACTTAAATTTTTAAATTTGTAAGTGGTATAAACTTAATGTTTATTTTTAGCAGCATAAGTACCTAATATTTGTAAAAAACTCTAATTTTTCTCCAATTTCGTCAGTACAGATTTTGTTTTAAATTTATTAAAAAAATATTTGGAAATAATTGATATTACATGTTTCTGTCTAGACCCAATGATCCAGAATTTTGGCAATATATGTGTCCTATTTAAGACAATAATAAAGTCTATACTTACAAATTAGGAAAAAAATTACAGTTTTACAAACACTTATGCCGCTTAAAATAAACATTAGATTTATGTCACTTATAAACTCAAAACTTTGAATACTTATGCCGCTATTTACTCTTATAACAATTATCTCATAATTTTGTGTATTGTTCAACTGAGGCCATTTATTTTGAAAAATTTACGAGTTATATACATTTTATTAATTAAAATTTATTTACAATTTGTTAACTATTAAAAATATATATTCTCAACTTTATATACAAAATATATAGTAATAAATTTGTATATAATTAATATTATTACTAATTCAATTTTGTTATTATTGTAACTAATATTGACTAATCTAGTTATAATTTTATCATGACTTTTATGGTATCATAATTTTAGTTTTATATTCTTTAATTTTTTTCACTAAAACATATCTATAACATAATTGTTAATAACAGTAAAAACTTAAATAAAAGATTATTTTTAAAATTATATATGAATTTTATATATATTACTGTTAATAATTTTTATTTTTATATTTCATTATTTTATTTAATTTATAATAAAATGTAATAATATTTGTTTTATAATAAAAAAATATTTAGTATGTTTATTTTTGTAATTTTTCTTTAATTTTGCCTGTATAAACTCTGTTATTATCTTAAACATGATATAAGACCCAAATTCTGAATTATTAGGTCTAGACAGAAACATGTGTATCAATTACTTATAAATATTATTTTAATAAATTCAAAACGAAATCTGTATTTATGTCGCTAAAAATAAATATTGAATTTATATATGCTATTTAAAACTTAAAACTTTGAGTACTTATGTTGCTATTTATCCTAAAATTTATAAAATTTTCTACTATCTACGCAAAAATATGACTTTTTACGAGGGGTAACTAGTTACTTTATACTGATTATTTTTTTTTCATATTTTTTAATTTTTCTATAAAATAATATTCAATAATAAGTTATTATAAATTTATAATAAATTTATCTAATTAAAACTCTATAGAATGGGGATGATGATTCTTGAAGAAATGAGTACAAAATTGTTGAATGATAATTTTGACTATTGACCTAGAAATTTAAATATATTATTAATAATAACTTTCTTGCCACGTAATAATTTGGGTTAAGTTATCGTTCTGATCACAATGATTGTATATGAAGTTTTATATATATTTTCAACCATGCATATTTTTCACGTTGATGCTCTTTGATCATGGTGTAATTAATAATTAACATATACATCGAACCAAATCAATACTTATCAATTGATTTGTAAATTTTGTATTATATATATTGGTGCAATAGTTGTTCCAAAAAAAATAAAATTTAGGTTGAGTTGAAAACTAGGTTATTTTATTTATTAGACGTTTACGATACTACACTGTTCGTTATGAGTATCTCCAACCAATTGCTCATATCTACACTATATATAATTGTGTTATATTAAATGTGACTATGAAATTAGATAGTGTAATTTTTTTTCTTTTAAAAAATATTATAATTTAATTTTAAACTCACTTCACACTACAAAAAAGTTTACTTTTAGTCACAATAAAATTTATGATAAAAAGTAAAAAAAAAATTATGACAAATTATAAATTCTTATTTTTATATTGTGACTAAATGTATTTTTAGTCCTAATACTTGTTGTGACTAAAGATAAATTAGTGATTATATTTAAATATTATGTTTTAGTTATAAATAACTTTTTTGTTGTGATTAAAAATTACATTTATAAATCACAGAAAATACTTAAAGGTAGTTATTTTTTTTTTTGTAGTAACACATATCTATTTTATATCTTTTATCTTATATTAATATATTTCTTTTTTAACATTGTAATTCAAATTTAAACCTATCGCACATATATAAAAATATCTTTTTTTTTGAATGGAAAATTATAATTTTATTAACCATTAAATGCAGTTACCAACGAAGGTAGCAAAACAACTGGGACAGACACCAAGTTGAAACTGCAATCAGGATAGAATAAGAAAGCTCTAGCAAAGTTGTGAGCCACCTTATTAGTTGATCGCCTAACAAAAAAGATAGAAACATGTTGACTTTCTTTCAATAAAGTCTTACAATCATTAACCATTTGACCAATAAACATGGAAATCATATCAATTAATTGAACTACGCAAGGCTTGAATAAACACTAAGCAATCGGTTTCAAGAATAACTTGCATGGCAAGATTGATTTTGCTTGATCCAACTTAAAGCTTCCTTAAAACCCAAAGCTTTCACAAATTCTGGTGTAGCCGACCCTTGATAAAGCTTGGTAACTCCTTCAATTAATAGCCCTTGTGCATTGCGAACCACAAAAGCAATCCCAAACCAATTCGTGTCAGCAAATATTTAAAAATATCTTTTAATTATCATTTAAAAGAATAGAAAAAGGGTATGATGATTTTTTAAAAAATAAAAGTATATAAAATTAAAAATATTACAATTATACTAAAATTATAATTAATAGCAAATATTTGAATATTATTATCTTTTTTTATTAATAGCACTTAATGTGGGTATGTAATTAATAGCAAAAATTTTGTTTATTGAATAATATAAAAAAAATCATTTATATAACTAAAAATATATAATTAAAATAAAAATTAAGAATATTTCTTATATATATAATGCAGGTATGTAACAGGATTCTTGGTTTAATGGTATCTTTTGATTTTTTACATTAACTTAACAGAATATTTTTTATTAATTTTTTAATATTATTATATATATTTAAAAATAAAAATCATGTAAATATTTTATATAAAAAATTAAATTTATTATATATATTTAAAAATAAAAATTACATTTATATATAATCACTATATATAAAGATTTGGGTTGGTATATAATTAAAGAGGATTATGTTGTTTTTTTACCTTACACTTTAATGTGCTTTTACTTGCCCTAGAAAAAGAAATCAACATGACTAAAAGTCAAAATTAATTATCCAACTCCAAAAAATAATCAAATTTTTAATGGATTAATGCATAGTTACTTAGAGGCAAAACGAGGGCTTAGACAGGGTAATCCGTTATCGTTTTTTCTCTTTGTTCTGGGTATGGAGTATCTTTTCCGAGTAATAAAGAATGTTGGCCAAAAGGCAGCCCTTAATTTCATGATAGCTGCTTTAGCATTGAACTTAATCACTTGAGCTTTGCAGATGATATTTTACTCTTTTTTCATGGAGATTTTAGATCTATTTTCTCGAATGAATCTAAATCTGTTGTTTACTGTTGTGGTATGGAAAATCACGAGGTTTAATGAGTTACTACTACAAAATTAATTTTTAGTGACACTCTATAGTGACCCGCACAAAAAGTATGTGTCACTAAATAGTTTAGAGAATTTTTAGAGACCCGCATTATAGGACTTTAAAAATTTAATATTGCTAACCCACAATGCGTGTCACTAAAACTATTCTGAAATTTTAAATTATTTTTTTATTACTTTTTATTCAAAAAAATAATGAACTATAGCGTCACCATGCACGTGTGGGAAAACTTTCCCACTAACACATAAAGGGACGTTGAAATACTTAAAAAAAAAATAAAAAACCGTGTAACATAATTAATTAGGGTAAAAGAAATACTTTCTAGCTAAGAGAAGGCAGGTTTTTTATTTCTCTTAAAACCTAATTAATTAATTAATAAAACTAGATATATTTTTCTTTCTCTTATTATCTAACACAAATCTATATCAAACTAACAAAACCATAATACTAACTTCTCATTTCTCCTTTCTAACAGCAGCGCCTCCCTCCTTTCAAAAAAAAATTATAGCGCCTCTTCCTTCCTCTCTCTCTCTCTCTCTCTCTCTCTCTCTCTCTCTCTCTCTCTCTCTCTCTCTCTCTCTCTCTCTCTCGTTGTTGCAGCTGCCCAGAAGATGGCAAAACTCGACCTCCGATGGTCTAATCTGACCATGAAATGAAGACCCCCACTCCCTTAAAACCTTACATCCATCTATTTCTCTCTCTGAATCGTATTACAAGGTTGGTATTTCCCTCGTTTTCTCTTTATGGCGTCGGTAGGTTTGGTGGTGCTAAGACAAACTCGGGTATGGCTTTATTTCTATCTCTCTCTCTCTCTCTCACTGTAATGATTTCTCTCACTCTCTCTCGATAATGTTCTCTCTCTTTGTCTCTCTTTTCTGTAGATCATCGACGGAGAGGCTTGCATTGGGATTCGCAGAGTTGGTCAAAGTCTGGGTTGCAGAGGCGATGTGTGGGGAGATCGGGATTTACTTAATAACTTATACTTAATAACTTTATAAATTATAATAACTTTATTTAATTTTACCAATTTAGAATGTATAGATTAACTAGTAGAAATATAAATTATAATCTTCTTAATTTGTTGAGTGCAGTTTACTAAACTAAGATTAAATTATAAACATGATATTAAAAAAATTGGACTTTTATTTCACCTTTTAGTATCAAAATCAAAAAAAAAAAAAAAATTATCCTTGAATATTATTATTCAAAATTATTATTTAAAATTTACAATTATTAATTTCCCTTAATTTATTTATTTAAAAAAAATTAAAAAATTAGATACAGTGACATGCTTTGTGGGTAGCTGTAATCTTTAAGTGGGACTGTAAAAGGGTACAGTGACGCACGTTGAGAAACTCTAAAAGGTTTTAGTGACAGTAATGCAGGGTCACTAAATAATATTTTTCCAGTCACCCACATTAGTGACGCGCAGTGAAGTGTCACTAAAACCCTTTAGAATCCCTCTAGGTGGGTGACTAAAACTTATTTTTATGGTAGTGAGTAATAGATGTTTCAGGTTACAAAAGAGGGGAAATGCCTTTCAAATACTTGGGGCTACCAATATGTGCAAGGAGAATCTTAAGCTTGGACTGTGAAATTTTGGTTAAAAAAATGGCGCTAAGAATAAGAACTTGGATTCAAGAAATCTTTTGTAGGAAGAGCTACCATTATCAACTCTGTTCTTATGTCTCTCCATTCCTATTGGGCTCAGATTATGTTGCTACCAAAAACCCTACTAATAACAGTGAATTCACGATTTTCCTTTAATTGAGCCTTGAAATGTTGCTCCATATATGCAATTCCATAGAACTTATCATAGATCTAACAAATACAACAAGATCTTCATTAGTCATAGTATCGATCTCTCACTAAAATTTCTCTCTGAGATTCTCTCAATGAAAGCACCAACTGATACATAATCATTTGTATTGGGACGCATTCTTTGAGTTAGTGCCAAAATTTAATAAGAATACTCCTAATTTTCATTCATTCATTCATTCATTCATTATCTATTTGTGAAATGACTTTACATATTTATACTAAATAGGCAATACTAACAATTATTGTCTTTGCATGTAAATTCAATTTGGAGAGGAGTAGCTAAACACATGGGCTAGAGAAAGTAGCTTGGAATAATGTTTGTTCTTCGAAAAAGGAAGGGGGGCCTTGGCTTTAGGGTGTAATGGCTTGGAATATAGCAGCCATTGAAAAATATATTTAGGCCATATCCACAAAGTAAGACAATTTGTGGATTCAATGGATTCATAAGTTTATTTAGGAGATCAGGATTGGTGAGCATATAAGGCTCTAAGTTCGGTAAGTACTTGGTACTGGAAGCAAATCACTGTTGTAAAAGAAAAATTTAAAGCCAAAATTGATGCTCAATAATTCATCTATCTATAACTTCAACAGGGATTATAAGTTGATTAAACCAAAAAGCTTAGTTGTGAAATGTCACAGAGAGGTTTGGGGAAGAGTTATTATTCCCAAGCATCGTTTCATTCTATGATTAGTAATGCTGCAAAAACTTTAAACAAAATCTCTGTTGCATAACACAGCATCTGTAACAATTTGTAGTATTTGGATTACAGTACGATGGAACAAAAAATATACCACTTGTTCTTTCTTTGTTCTAAGAGTACAAATTGTCTCTTGTACCTTAAATCCTGGCTGCAATGGAGGTCCTCAGCCCAAATAAATGGTGATTTATTTTGTTCTAATAATTTAATTTTTCATGAAATTTAGGTGATCGAGCATTGCTATTAGACAGTACTGATGTGGCATATTTTTATATGTTAGTTATTAAATTAAAATGTGTGAGAATCTGATATTAAATAATACCAATAACAGTATATTTTTTCTTGTGATGCTTGATACTTTAAAGTTCCTTAGCATATGTAAATTCCCAACCTTCATTAATGGAGGTACACTAGTACCATTTTGAATTAAATTAAGAGTTGAGACAAAAAAAAAAAAAAAAAGAAATTGCCAACATACATAATATATTTATTTATATATATAAAAAATTAAATATTATTGAAAATAAAAAAAAAAAAAAAAAGAAAACTAAAAAAGATCAAAGGAGAAGAAATTCTATGACTATGTTCTCATAAACCAAACACCTAATTATGGAAAGCCAATCTGTCAACACAATTCGTTAGATTTTTCTATTTATAAATTCTATATGAGAAAAGAACAAACAAACAAACATGAGAAATGAATAGTAACTATGCCCAATCACTTAATTTCTTTCTTATATATATTTTAACATATTTATTTTCATGATTTCACACAATATTGCTATAATTGTAATAAAAGAGGAATGACTACAAATATTGAATTAATACCTCTCTTTTCACATACATATATAGAATATATCACACCTTGTGGAAACTCAAGTGAGAGATGATCTCTTCTAAAAGGCACCTAATTATTACAAAAAACCCCTAGTCATAAAAACAATAATTATTTTGACTTACAATTTCTTTTTTTGTGATTAAAATATAAAAAATTTATACAATTGATCAAAATTAAAAAAATTACAAAAATACTTTAATACTATTTTTTTTATGCTTTAAACTTTTCTTTGAACAAAAATATCTCCTTAATAAAAATAATAAATTATTTTTTTGGTTGTTTTATAATTTTTTTTATTGTTGTATTATAGTTATTGTCATGATGTTGTTTTATAATTTAATTATAGTTAATTTATAGTTATTGTAAGATTGATTTCTCGTTATTTTATTATAATAAGTACTCAAAGTTTTGGTTTTATAAGCGGTATAAACTTAATAATTTTTTTTAGCGACATAAGTACTTAATATTTATAAAACTGTAATTTTTTTTTAGTTTCATCAGTATAGACTCTGTTATTGTCTGAAACTGGACACATATAAGACCCAGAATCTAGATTATTTGGACTGGAAAGAAATATGTAGTATCATTTATTTCCAAATCTTCTTTTAATAAATTTAAAACAGAGTCTGTATTGACGAAAATAGAGAAAAATTACAGTTTTACAAATATTTAACACTTATGCCACTAAAAATATTATTAGGTTTATGCCGCTTACAAACTCAAAACTTTAAGTACCTATTTACCTCAAAGTGAATAGAGATCATCTTTGTATTCCATGTGTTAGCTAAGCTATGGTTACAAGATTTGTTTGCTATCTTTCTAGTTATTTTGTGGCATCTTTTGGAATGATAGAAACTCGGTAGTGCATGGATTTAGCCCACGAGCTGGGAACTTGATTAGTGTTTTTAATTTTTGCTTGATTATAATTAAGCTAATTGCATTAACGTTGATGTTGGTTGCCATGTTGAGGAGAGGCTTTCAACGAGTAGAGTGGTGATTCGAGACAGTAATGGTGCGGTTCAGTTTGCTTTAGCCACGATTCTCCCTCAAGTAAGCTCACCTTTAATTACTAAATTGTTTGCTATACGAGATGTCATCCTAGCTTACAACGATGTGTTCTCATGTTTCGAGTTGAAACTAAATGTCTTCGAGTGACACAACTTATAATCGACAAAGAGGAAGGGTGTAAGGACATTTGATGCAGATATTAGACTTTTGTAATTGTAACATTATATTAATTGAATTAAAATTTGTGTATCATTAGTGTAATTAGGTAGCTCATAGTTTTGCCAATTATATGTTTCAATAAATAAAGTGCCATGTCCATGTAGATTGAAGTTTCTCCCTCATGTGCTAATCAAGCTATTCAACTCGATATGCCATTTCCTTTGTATTAAGTTTGTTTGTTATTAATGAATTTTATTTCAAAAACAAATTACATGCATATGCACGTAATTATTTCTTTATTTTTCTTTTAAATTTGGATGCATTACTTCCGGACTAAACCCTAAAATCTTTTGACTCTAAAAAAAGCCTAAAATCTTCTATGTAAACGAGTTACTCAACATTACTTTTGACCAACTTTCTTTTGTTTTGATTTTCTTTTTGTTGTCATATTAGGACTGAATCTAAAATATCACATGCACAATGTGTGTTGTTAATTTTCAATGACAATGAAAAAAAATATCTTTTTCAAGTATATAATTTCTTAATTACATCATTTATTATACTAAAAAAAAAAAGCCGAGAAGTGATATTAAGTAATACTACTTATAAGTGGTATCTTGTAAATAGTTAATGATATTTTATATTAATAGTTATTAAATTAAATTATATGAGGTCTGATACTTAATTATACCAATAACAATATTACACTTTAAATTTAGTGCATGCGGTTACTGTTAATTGGAAATATAATTATTAATATTATTTTTGAATGGTAGCCTGGTTACTACTTACTACTTTGAAGATGAGCAAGTAGTAATCGGCTAGTGTGTTGAGATATTTAGATTTTTTTAAAATATAATTTTAGATTTAAAATTCAACTAAAACATAAATTGTAAGGCTCATGTGTTTTTATAGTATATTAGTAACTTTTTAATTAAAAAAAGTTAAGATTAAAATTTACAATTTGAATTATATATATTGTGTGATATTTTTTTTATATGTATTAAAATTTTTAATATAACTTTTTTTAAGAATATAAATAAATAGGTCCCATAAAAATTTCCTCATTGCCCTAATTAATGAATAGTGTGAGAATGAAGGCAATGAGGAAAATTAAAGTGAGTTTGAGGATATAGTTATTGAATTCAAGATGAGAGTTTGAATCATTTGGTTTATTTATTTTTTGGAAGTATACTAGTAACTTGTTACCACTTTAAAAATTTAAAAAAAAAAAAAAAAATGGTAAATGGTTACTTCTGGTTATTTTCAAACTTGAAAAAAACTTAATAATTTTAGACATTATTGATAATATAGATTAATTTAGACAGCTTAGTCTTCTTAATGAGAATTTACTATAGATTAATTTAATTTAAAATAATTTTTTAATTTTTTTCTTCTTCTTTTCTGCATTGAAGAGATATTAGAATATTATTATTAAAAAAATTTGTGGCTAAAATATTAGCCATCACAAGAGTGAAAAATTTGTTAACTATATATTAAACATGGTTTAGCTAGTTACAATTATTTTTATCACTATATATATATAAAAAGATAAGTTGTCACCAAATTAGTGACAACTATATTTAAATATTATTTCATCTCAAAAACTATAAATATTATTTTTTAAAATAAAAATTAAATAATTTTTTAATGAGGCTAAATTATCTTTGCTGTGATATAAGTAAACAAAAAATTAAAATAAAAATTAATTATGTAGAATAAAATAGGTCTTCGTTTATAATATATTTATATATTATAGTATTTTAATACTTTATTTAGCCCCGCTTGAATGAAATCTTGGGTCCACTATTATGTCATTCACTTTTTTTTTTTTTTTTGAAAGAAGTGTTCTTTATTAAATCGAGCAATCGCTCCCAAGGATAGACATTAACTCTATAGGAACACTATTAATAGAAAACATGCGTTCAGCTAGAGAAATAGAGTGCCGGGCAACAAAATGCGCAGCACAATTCACAGAACGCTAAACATTAGACAAACTCTCAAGAATTTTCTTGCAATCTTCCACCACTGAACCGAAGGAAGAAACAAACACCTCTGCACTACGAATGGCTTCTGCACAAACGAGGCTATCTGTCTCAACAATGGCCTGAGTGAAAGAGTGATTTTTCAACCAACTCAATGCTTCCCGTATGCCCATTACTTCGGCCAAATCGGGAGAAACACTGCCAGGTTTCACACCAGCAAAGGCAGCAATCAAAGTACCCTCGGTATTTCAGACAACACACCCAAAACCGTGCTTTGAAGAACGTTCAAAAATGGCTGCATCGACATTGAGTTTGATACCTATATACTCGGTTTTAACCAAAGCTCTGAACCATCTCCATCTTTGAGAGGAGACAACAAGGGAATATTACCCTTTCCTTGAGCTTTCAACCATTGATCAAGACTCGAATTAGCAAATGTAACCACGTCCTTCACGTTACGGGATCGCTACTGCCATATGAGATCGTTTCGAGCACACCACAGGGCCCAGCACAACATCACAGCCCTGCTGTGGAGATCAGGTTGCAGGCGGCTAAAAGAATCGTTTAGCCATTGTCCGAGAGAAGGAGCTTCTCGGTTTGCAGCAGCCAAACCAGCCAAATCTTGGGTCCACTATTAAGTCATTCATTTTTTTATTGCCAAAAAAATTAAAAATAAAATAATGTACCACGTATATTATATATTGGCAACTATATAAAAGGTCATTAATAAAATAATTTGTGAATTTCTAATGTTAATTATAAATTTATGGAAAATAATAATAACAAAGTTACAATAACTATTTCTATATTATCTAAGTTTTCAGTGGGAAGTTTTTATTGTTGTGTTTATAAATGGTATGTTAATGGGGTTTTTATAAACATATTGATTTTTGGGCAAAAATTTATAATTTTTTAAAACAACCGCAAAACAACAAAACAGAATAATTAAAAACAACAGTAGAACAACTAGAAAATAGTCGTGGAATAACAGTGAAAACTTAACACAATACACAGTATGAAACTTATACAGTATTTTGAAGAAAAAAAAATACAGTAATTTTGAAAAAAAATTCGACCGGGTAGTGAAAGAGAAAAAAAAAAAAAAAAACTTTAGTGGTGTAAAAATCCCTATCTTAATTCTATGATATATTTTCCGGCCCAAGAGTAGAGAGAGTTGGGTTTGTTGCCCAAAGCCCTCCACCCTTGTCAATTTTCATTTTTTTTTTTTTTTTGAAAAAAACTAATTTATTTTTAAAAGTACCATATATTAAATCTTTACTACTACTAAAAGAAATGCAATATTTTATTAATTATTTTTTCTAGAAATGTTATAGATTTTATTTTTTCGTAGAACATGAAAACGCAATTAGTTTTACAAAAATATCATATTTGAGATTTTGAACACTAAATATATCTTAGGGGTGTTCGCGGTGCGGGTGGTACGGTTTTTGACTATTTTTTCAAACCAACCCGCACATGCAGTTTTTCAAATTTCCCAAACCGCACCCGCACCGCGAAATTAAAAACCCGCAAAAACCGCACCACAAAAAATAATGCGGTGCAATTTTTGTGGTTTATGCGGTTTGGACTATCTCTAAATAATTAAACTATCACAAATACAATAAATTTTGAGCAAAACTTGTCAAAATACCATAAGGCTTGAAAATAAATATGAAAAAAAAATTAAGTGTCAACAATACAATAATTAGTAGACTTTAAGTTTTTTTAAAAGAATAGTAGACTTTAAGTTGAACATTCATGACATATTATATCTAAATAATTATAAAAATTGGTATTTTTATAATATGCGGTGCGGTGCGGTTTGAATCGCATATTAACAATTCAAAACCGCAAACCGCAAACCGCACCACGCGGTTTAGGAAAAATTCAAACCGCGACCGCACTGCAAAAAATTTCAAACCGCATTTTTTTTTTTTGCGGTATGGTGCGGTGCGGGCGGTTTGAGCAGTTTGGGCGGTTTGATGAACACCCCTAATATATATATTTAAAACAATAGTGTTTTTCTTAGAAATTGCTAATTGAAATTTTTAGGCCCAAGATTCAATTGATTGGGCCGGCCCTGTACAAGACAACTTGAAGAAAAAGTACCAACATTTTTTGTTCTTTAATTTCAAAGTAGATATGTAAAATATATAACACATATTACAAAACTAATTTTTGTAAGTAAAATCTCTACTAATCCACATTTTTCATATTTTCTTTCTTCTTTTTTTTTTTAATTTTTTTTTTTTTTACAAAAATTACATTTTGAAAAATAACCCATATTTATATACATTTTTTTTTCTTATTTTCCTAAACAACATTGAAGCTTTAGCATGTAATATTCTATGAGCACCAAAGATAATTTTTCTAACCAATTAAATCTTTCTAAATTGACATTAAATATTATAATTAAAAATAATATCAATGTATGTAATATTTTTTTAGTACAAAATATATACTATTACTTTTCACATATATATAATTAATTAGTATTGTTGTATATATAGACAGACACTGAAACTGAAAGTTTAGATAGAAAATAAATGATATTATTTAATGCATGAGATAGAAAATAAATGGTTGTTGTTGAGGAATTGTAGTGAAGTAGACCCACCACAAAATTTGATTACTGAAAACTCTGAAAATGTAAGACATATACGACATTAATATTCATTATATATAATATTGTCGTTTACAAAATTAATAGTCAATATTTGCATACAAGTCACTACTCACACTAGTACTCAAATAAAATTTTCATTAATTAGTAATTTTTTCCCCTAAATTTTCACTTGTAGTAAATCGTGCCCCTAAACATTTTTGGCCATTAAAAATTCCTCCCGAACTATTGAGATTGCTAAATTTAAGGACTTTTGTCTAATTTCATTCAATTTTACTGTTTCATGTACTAAACCATACTCTCTAGACTTTGATATATATTATGCCCCTCAAACTTTGATATGTACAAAATCATGTCTCTTGAACTTTCATCCATGTTAAAATTTTTTTACTAAAATTAGACAAAAATCCTTAAATTTAACAATCTCAATATTTCAGGGGGAATTTTTAACGGCCAAAAAAATTTAGGGAGCACCATTTAGTACATGTAAAAGTTCAGGGGGAAAAATTACTAATTAGCCTAAAAAAATTGTGGCTAATTATAAATTATCATTATTGTATTGTTAGTAAAAGGTTCGTGGCTAAAAGCATTGGTCACAAAAATTACAATTTGTTGTGACTAAATGTGTTTTTAGTCACAATATGTGTTGTGACTAAAACTAAATTAGTGACAATTTGTAATTAAATATTATGTTTTAGTCACAAGTATTTTATTATTATGACTAAAAGTCACATTCAGTCACAAAAAATTTATGTTATGACTAAAAAATTGTCACTGAAAATAATAGTTTTTTACAGTGAGAATCGGACTTGATTAGTTTATATTATTATAATTATTGAGTAGTCACCCATATTATATACCGACTATAAATATAATCCTACATTTTGTTCAATTTGTATATGTGACTAAATTGTGAATCTATTATTATTAGAAGATGGGAAAAAAGGCATAATTTAACTTAATACTAATAGAAAATATCTTAGGCATGTCAAAAAGATTCATTTAGTTGGAGCAGATTGGAACTCTGATCCGACGAATCACCTCTGATCTGAAACATTCGGATACTTATTGGATCTTGGATCAGATCCGCTTCGCCCTGCCTAATTTTTTCTGGATCGGATCTGATCCGACCCGATTTCAATTATTTTTTTTTTAAAAAAAAACTTAATTCAAGACTCGGACCCAGACCTGAGACCTGAGACCCGAGACTTGGGACCCAAGACCAGGATTGGACTCGGGACCCGAGATCAGGACCCAAACCTGGACCCGAGACTCAGACCCGAAGTCGAGACTCGGGATCAGGACCTGGACCCTAACGCGGGACCCAAACTCCGACCAAGACCGAGACCCGGACCCGGACCCAGGACCTTAACCCCGACCCAAACTTGGATTCGGACCCAAACTTGGACTTGAACCCAGACCCGTACCGAGACCCGAACCCGGACCCGGACCCAGGACCCTAACTCGGACCCGGACCCAAGACCCTGACTCGAACCCAAACTCGGACCCGGACCCAACCCGTATTTGGTGCTGGGGTAGATTTTATTGCGAAAATATATTATCTTTACACAATCTATTAATACATGTTAATACCACACATAGTATTGTATTAAATAATACTAATACAGAATTAAAATGGACATAAAATTATAAGTTAGTATTAAAATTCTTTTAAAAAAAAAAGAGTCGGGTCGGATTAGATCCAATCCGAATAAGTCTGGTCGAATCTAATTCGATCCGAGTACGTATCTGATCTAGCGGGGCGGGGCAAGACAGATCCTTACATGATTTGAATCAGGTCGGATCATAGCCGGATCAGATCCGACCCGACCTATTTACACTCCTAGAATATCTATATAACAATATTTTTTATTGATAAATAATTTCATTGTCCTATGTAAATTATTAATATGTTATAATTATATATGTGTATTCTAAGTTTATTGGGACTACAAGTATATTTCAATTTTTTTATTATATTTTTTTTCATCACTAAATTCCAATAATTTATATGGAAATTATCTTATATATTATTATTTTTTTTTAAAATTTATAGTTTACATTTCTAAAGTAGTTTCTCAGATGGTTTCTATGTGGGTTGCTATACGATTTTTAGTTGTGATTTAGGTTGCTCCCCTAGTTGCAATATGAATTTTTATGTAAAATTCTGTAAAAATACAAAAAAAGAAAAAACTATTATGAAGTGTAAAAAATAAAAAAAAAAACTCCTTATTTATATATAGAAAATTATTTCATGGAATAATATAAAATTATATATATATGGAAGAGATTTTAATAGAATATTAATTAAAAATAAATCATAAATTATTTGTAATTTAATACTAATTTTATTTTATTTATTAATATATTTTGTTTCTTTATAAATAATAATTAAGATTAATTTTTTTTGACGAAATAATTGAAATTAATTATTAAACAAAAAACCCAAGAAAAAAATTATAATATATTCTTCACAATATTCACTATTTCTCTCTTTAATTATTTTGAATTTTCCAAGTACATATTAATTACAATATATATATATATATATATATATTTATATATATATATATATCATGAGGACAAATCCACATGACACAAGAAGTGGCCCTAAGAAAACCCTAAAATAACTTGGATCCTTATGATCATATAATGAAAAAGAAAATTAATTAATGATCAATAATATATATAATTAATAATTTACTTTTTTTTCCCACAGATTAATTGGTAGAAAATTAAACATATAAAAACACATGAACTGACTGATCCACATATTTATATTTATATATATATATAATATAAATATTAAAATATGTGATGTGCTTTCATTTCATCACACAAAACTTGGATATACTTAATAATTACTTGAGAGCATTATTAATTATAAATTGATTATGATTTTGAATCAATAATTAATAATTAATAATTTAAGTTTTTGTACTTGAATTTCTCCAAATTTGCTCCAATTCAGAAGCAAAAGCTTTCTGGCGACCAACAACAATAGTAATGTGATCTTTTTTGTTGATTACTTTGATATGAGCTCTTGGAATTTTCGCCTTTACATTGTGACTACACTCGACCGGTATGAGCTCGTCGTCCTCGCCATGAAACACGTGGACATCGCAGCTTAACCGGTCACGAACGACGGTCAGATAAGCGTCCAATTTGGCCGCGGTCCCGCAAATTATATTGTGAAGTGTATGCCATGCAGCATTGTGTGTGTGGCAAAAAAACCCTTCAAGCAAGAATGTTCTCAACCTGTTCAAATTAAAACCAAATATTATTATTATATTAAAATCTAATATTTAATTTATTTAGATATTTTGAAATAAATTTTTTAATTGTGTTATATTATTAAATATTATTTTTGTGCAGATAGGAGTCTCTATCATAGATCTAAATTCTAAGGAGTTAATAAATTGGACAGCTGCCAATTAAGCTAATTAATTAGATGAGAAAAAAATAAATATTAAATAATTAAATTATTCTTCAATCTTAGTCAATTCTTGTCTGAACTATACATACCAAATTTTTCCAGCATTACAAGAAATACATAAATATATATTATATTAATTAGTACTTTTAAATCTTAGTTAATTGTTAAGTAACTAATTTAAAATGATTAATTATATATATAATAGTTATTAAAGTACAAAGGAATGTTCACAAGAATCACAACCACTCAATTTATTAGGAAATTTTATAATTTTTATTATTATTAATTTTTTTTTTTTAAAAAAAAGTTTTATAAATAATCCACCTTGTAAATGTGTCTCTGTCTCATCTCAACTAATATAATTAACACCTCCAATATACTAATTATTATGATCAAGAGGGACCATCTTTAATTTGGATGACAATTTTGTTGTTTATACTAAAAAAATAAAATAAATAATTCTTAATAAATAAAGCTTCATCACTACTATAATTGGTACCTAAACATTTAAAGCTATTGATACTAAGATTGGTATATTTCTATTTTTAATTATTATTGTAGTTTAGGCTTTAATGATGATTTTTTTTTTTTAAAGAAAGAATTGACTTAAATTTTCAACAATAATAATAGGAAAAAAGAGAGAGTTTTTATCTAACCAAATATCATAATTAATGCTTTAAATTGATGAACCGTACATCATTAATAGTTCCAATTTATATAAATAATTCTTAACCATACAAAAGGATACACAGCTTAAAAAATCACTAATTATATATATATATTTAGACAAAAAAATATTAAAAAGTACCAATAGTTAATTAATATTATCTAACATTACTATAATTTAATATCGGAATGCTACATAATTTAGTTCAATAAGTATAATAGAAAATTTATAATCACTAGTAAAATGATATTTTATTAAAAATTAAGGTACTACTAATATCTAATAATAATGATAAAGAGTTATAGGAGCCTAATAATATGTGACACTCCATTTAAAGGATGGGAATTAGTACATTCTAATTACCATTTAGGACTTATTTATATATATGTATTACATTATATTTATACTATTCATATAAATTATATATCATATTTTGATTTATATAATATTATGTTATTAATTAAGTATTATTTGCTTGTATATTAAAATATATATATTTTTTTATTTTTATACTTTAAAATTATTTTTTTTTTATATTTTTTTACGATAATCTACATATTAATTAGGAAAGCAACTTAAATCGTAATCAAAATCTACATAGCAAGCCACGTAGAAACCACTAGAGTAACTCAAACCATAATTTTTTTAAAAAAAAATTTAAAAATAACATATGAAGTAATTTTCCTTTTATTACACATCCACATCAATTTTAAAAATAATTTTATATATATAAAAAAAATATATATTTTTTCATTTTTATATATAAGTCTCACCATCATATAGGTTCCATTTAAAAAAAAAAAAAAAAGCATAGCAAAATAAAGATATAATAATTCTTAGAAGGGAAAGTCACACAATATTGATCTAAATTAAATTATTATTCCTTTAATAATTTTATCAGGAACGTTATTGTTGCTTCAAATTATTTTAATTTAAATATATATATGCATACACATATATTATTATTATAATAATAATAATATAAAGCAAATTATCATTGAAATTAATTAACGTCATGAGGATGTTTATGCATGAAATCCCAAGGTCGTTCAACAAATCCCATAAATTGAACTCTTCTTTTTTTTTTTCTTATTATTATTTATTTATTTTAAAAAAGTGGGTGAAAATAGTTGATCGAATTTGTGTAATTTATTATCTTTATAATTATTACCTGTTTCGAGTAATGAGTTTCACAAGAAACTCCACCAACCGATGGTTTTTGCATATAACTAAACAAATTGTTCGGCTGATATGTTCGTACCAACACGCAAGTGAAGCACCAAACCCGATGAGCGGCCACACTCGCCTCGGCGCAACCCTTCTCATCACGTACTGAGTCGCATGTTCGCCTTTCGGTACTGGAAAATATGGCTACCATAAATATGAAAAATATGTTATGACATATTTATTAAGATGTCATCTCGTAGTAGTGTTGAAATTAAAAAAAAAAATAAAAAAACTTACTGGGGCAAGTAAAGTTAGGGATTTGACCGAACCGGGGTGTTTGACCGCTAGAGCCAAAGCCAAAATACACCCTAAAGAATGAGCAACAATGTGGAATGATTTTACTTTATTAGGTTCCAAAACCGACCTTTCGATCATATCCAAATGCTCTCTCAATGTATAGAGAGAGTCACTTGGCTTCGGACTTCTTCCGAAGCCAAGTAAATCAATAGCAAACAAACGATACTTTGTTTTTGCCTCATTTGACAAGTTTGGAAACACCGTTTCGGTCCAAAAAGCCGATGATGAGATGAATCCATGAATAAACAACACATTTTCATTTTCTTCAGCCAAATCTAAATCAAACCAAAAACAAAACCCCATGAATACATACAATCTTTTTTTCAAATAATAATAATAATAAAAAAAAAAGATTAAATCTTTACCTGATTTAGGCCCTTCTGATTTGACATAGAGAGTTTCTTTGGTTGAAGAAGTCCAACAAGTACAAAACTTACAATCACAATCAGACCATCTTGGAATTCGAACATGAGAATTAAGATTATGATTATGATTATGATTATTATTTCCACCAATTTTTCCTTGAAGCATTTCAACAATGGTGGAATTAACCATAAAGGTTGTACCTTTATTATTATTATTATTAATAACATTATTATTATTATTATTATTATTATTAGCATCAAGCTTCAACCTTTTAAGCTCATTAATAGTCAACTTAGATACCTCAGTCAACAAAGAAGGTCTTCTATAAAGGGTATCTGAAATTTCCTCTAATCTGAGCTTAGTTGAACTTAAAGAAACAATCTTTGACTCACCATGTTCAGATACCAAGATCTTACCACTATTTGATGATGAAGAAGATGAAGAAGATGAAGAGCAATAACAAGATTTCCACTCTGCTTCGATGAAAAAATCAGCTACTCTGTATAGCAAACAGAGGAATAGATCAACAAGGTCTAGAATTGTAAAAACGACAAAGCTAACACTGTCGTTTATTGCTCTTCCTATCAACAACATAGCAAATCTCACTTTTCTCCCCATTCCCATTCCCAATACCATTTTTTTTTTGGAAAAAGAGAGAAGGGGTTTTGATGATCAAGAAGAAGAAGAAGAAGAAGAGATTATCATTTTTGTGTTTGAAGCAAAAGAATGTGTGTGTTTGTGTGTTTGTATATAGTGTTTTTATTTTTGTTTTAGTGTGTGGAGTGGTGAAATGAGAGAAATGGTCATTTTGTGTAGTGTATGGGGTTTTTTTTTATTTTATGAAAGCGTGTGGGATTAGTAGTAGAGCTCTCTTCTCTTATTTTCTTTCTCTTTATTAAGAGAGAGAGAGAGAGAGAGAGAGAGAGAGAGAGAGAGAGAGAGAGAGAGAGAGAGAGAGAGAGAGAGAGAGAGAGAGAGAGAGAGAGAGAGAGAGAGAGAGAGAGAGAGAGAGATGAGATGAGATGGTTAAAGAATTCATTGTTTCATTTAACATCGTTTGTTGGCCAAGGAGAAAAAGGTAGGTGGTGGTTGAACCTCCTATTTTTTCAAACAATTTCTTTCTTTCTTCTCAATTTTTTTTTTTAAAAAAAAATTAATTACAATATATACAAATATATATTTATTTATTTATATATATATAGTTTAGAAAAATTATACAATATGCATTCTTTTTTGTTTTGGCATTTTGAGAAAATCTTTTATTCAAATTTATTTTCATACTGTAGTTGTTATTTAGGATTTCTTGTAAAATTTTAAGAAAATTAAAAACATTTAAGATGATAAAAATAAGATTTAAACACTTTGTTGCACGTACGTGTGGCTCTTATATTTTTATCGTGTGTAAAATAAATTAGGGTAAATACCATTTTGGACCCTATGTTTTACAAAAGTTACCAATTGGACCCTCTGTTTTGTTAAATGACAAAATGGACCCTGTATTTTCCAAAATGGTACAAATAGGACCCTGAGCTTAATTTTTGACAACTTTTTTTTTTAATATAACCAACTTGAAAATACAAACAGATACAGAAAACGTAAACAGTTTTGTCATAACACTTTTACATTGGATTATTATTAAATCTTATTTTGACAAAAAATCAGTTCAGAGTCCTATTTTTACCATTTTAGAAAATACAGGGTCTATTTTGTCATTTAACAAAACAGAGGATCCAATCGGCAACTTTTATAAAGTACAGGATCCAAAATAGTATTACCCAATAAATTATTTGAACATTACTTTATGTATTGCAAATTATTTCGAAATATTTTATATAATATCTTAAATAATTATAACGTACACAATTATTAAAAAAATAATAAATTAAATTTTTATTTAAATACCGAAATAAGTAAATAAAAATATACATTAATACATCTTTTTTAAAGGTACATAAACATCTTATAGTTGATAAGGCCACATGTAAAGGATTCGGTGTTACACTACTATAACATTATAATAATAATATTAATTTTTGTAACGAACATGTATAGACCAAAGTTTTTATTTTTATTAACAATTTAAGTAACCCAAAAGAGAAAATATGGGCAAAAGTTTCTTCATTTCTTGTCAAATTAAGTTCTTCTTCTTCTTTTTTTTCTCATCCACCATATGTTATGTTTACAATTTTTCATATTTTATTTTTTGTTATTCAAAAGCTGCCTAGCTAACCTATTAATGTACTATTTATTTTTTTAAAATATATATATATAGTTTATTCTAAAACAAATTAATAATATAAGTATGATTATTAAATGGATGATCTCTTCTCTTGAGATATTTATTGCATTTTTTTTGTCTTAGCTAACCATCCACATGATCCCCATAATATGTATAGTCATACTACCACCGTCTTTTAATACTAATCACCAATCAATGCACCACTACAAGATTTACAACAAAGTCTTTCATTAACTTCCATTCCACCTATATCTATAGACTATATATACACATATATATGTATAACTGTCACAAAATGTGGTGGACAAGGACTCGGACCCGGACCCAATAAGGAAAGTGATTGTGACAGTTAGTAGTTCTGTGATTCGTAAAGATACATATTTGATAAGTTGTGTAATTTCATACTGCCTGAGAAATGTCAAGTGTGATAATTTTAAGACTGTATTGGTATGAGACTACATAATTAAAGAATACTTAAATAGATTGATTGATGATACTACATATATCAACAAGGTGCATCTTATTTTTCAGTAGTCCATCACAAAAGAACTTGTTAAGCGTGTTTGACTTGAGGTAATTTTAGGATGAGTGACTTCCTGAGAAGTTTTTTCAAGAACTGTGCGAGTGAGTACAAAGCACATAAGAAATACTAATGTTGGTTTGTAGGATCAGTCGTCATTCCATAAAGCAATCAAAGTGACGTACTCAACCCAATAGAGACTTGAAGCGGAGACGTTACAATTTAGTATTAGACAATATTATTATTCAGCACGATATAAGATGTCGTCTTAAAAATCGTTAGTGATATTTTATAATATTTATTAAATTAAAATATATAAAATCTCACTAATATTTAATTACACAAAGAATAATATAATAGTAGACTATACATATACTATTTAACATTTATCTATAGATATATATTACTAATGGTACAACTTTGTTAGGTATACTTGTATTTATTTGTTATTATTAAATTTCTATTTTAGAATTATCTATAATATTTTGCACATGAATGAACTAGCAACTTTTGATAGATTTCTCTATTTTCAATAAGTACATATTTTTTAATAAGAATTTAAATCCTCATCATCCAAATTTAGTGCCTCAATTAATGTATGATTATTAAATGTATACAATAATATATAATATCATCTACTAATTTTCTTAACTAACTAAATATATTACACACCTTGACAAGTTATCCATAAATATTATCACACCAATATATATTCAAATTTTTAATTAGATCGATATTGTAAACAGATATGATTTGTAATTGGCTCTCTTCTATAGTTAAAAATCATAATCTAGGGATCATTGGTGACTGGTGAACAATTTTTTTTGCTATATATAAATATTTATTTCTATGTATATTAATTTATCATAATATCTGTCCATCATCTTCATCAATTAATTTTATTTTTTCTGAAGTGATCATTTGTGTAAAAATGACAGAAATTATAATAAAAAAATAATGTATAAAAAATAAAAATTGAAAAGTACAATATTAAATAAATAAGATACTTTCATTTTTATTTATTTATTGCTTTAGAATATAAAGAAAAAGGTTGTTTCAAAATTTAGAGTTATATGGGGTTGTCTTTTTTCTCTGATCAGGCCCATCGAGGGTTGTGTTTTGTTATTTGTTTTTTGTTACTCTGTGATTAATATTGTGTACGTGACATGGCTTTGAGTGTTTAGTCTTGTCTGTACGTATGACATAGTTTTGTTTTGTTGTCGGTATGACATAGTGTTTAGTGGTTAGGAATAACCAGTTCTCTACGAATGAAGGGTACTATAAATAATTTTACTTTTAGTTACAACAAAATTTGTGACTAAAAATAAAAAAAAAATTGTGACTAATTATAAATTATCATTTCTACGTTGTGACTATAAGGTCTTTGGCTAAAAGTATTAGTCACAAAAATCACAATTTGTTGTGACTGAATGTGTTTTTAGCCACAACACTTGTTGTGACTAAAACTAAATTAGTGACAACTTGAATCTAAATACTATGTTTTTTTCACAAGTAACATTTTGTTGTGACTAAAAGTCACATTTAGTCACAAAAAAATAATAGTGACTAAAAAGTTGTCACTAAATGTGATTTTTTTTGTAGTGGGGGTTGTTAGTAGTGTAGGTACGTACTTTACACAATAGTTGAGTGCTCAAGCTACAAGGTTGAATGAACCTGCAACAGTTTTTATTATTGTGTCTTTTGAGCGGTAGATAAAACTAAATATAGGTATTCTTAAAGTTAATTGTGATGCTGTAATCTTTTTTATCTGATTTTATTTTTTATTTTTATTATTTTTTTGATTAAACGATTTGGGAATAAGACGTTTGGATTATTTGGCTCATCTTTCTAATTCTAATTCTGCAGGTCGTGTCTCCAATTGTTAAACCTTCTGCTCATTGATGAACATCAAGAACAAAACAGAAAGAAAAGAATAAGAATAGGAAAGAAAGAGAAAGAATGAAGACATCAAAGATATCTCAATCCATTCAATGTAATTGTAGAGTTTATAAACATTGGACATTAACCATAACAGAATCTAACTAACTCTACTAACATACATGCTGACTAGGATAAGTAGAGCTACCCGTTAACTAACTCTAACTAACTATTAGCTCTAACACCTCCTCTCAAACTCATAATTGAAACATTCTCAATTTTGAGTTTGTTCCAGAATGTAGAGAATATTTGGCACGAGATTTCCTTGGTTAAAGCATCTGCTAATTGGTCATAGGCTGGAACATGTTTGATTTGGACCATTTTGTTAAGAACATTCTCTCGATCAAAGTACAAGTCAAGTTCGATATGCTTTGTTCGAGCATGTAAAACAAGATTCTGAGTTAGCAAGATAGTACTTAAGTTCTCACACCAAATCGTAGGTGGCTGAGGCAGCTGAATTCTAAGTTTTAAGAACAAATAATGCAGCCATGATAACTCAGCAGTACATTAGCCACACTTTTGTACTCAATTTCAGTGCTTGAGGGAGATACAATTGACAACTTCTTGCTCTTCCAAGTTATTAAGTTTGATCCAAAAAAGATAGGAAAACCAATAGTGGAGCGCCTATCATTTGGATTTGAGGCCCAATCAGCATCACAGAAGGCCACAAGATCATAAGAATTAGGTCTTTTTAGATGAAGACCGAAGTCCAAGGTGCCACTTATGTATCTGAGAATTCATTTGACAGCCATCCAATGTGTGGTTAAAGGTTTTTTCATAAATTAGCAAACCTTGTTCACACTGAATGAAAGTTCAGGCCTTGTGATTGTGAGGTACCGCAATGCTCATACTATAGATCGATAAAGTTGGACATCTGCCACTAGTTCCCCCTGTTGAGATCACAAAGGAATGCTACTGATCATGGGAGTAGGAGAAGGTTTTGCATCAGTCATTTATGCCTTGGCAAGTAAGTCCCAAGCATATTTTGCTCTAAAAACCCTATTCAGTGTGCTAAACTTCAATACCCAAAAAATAGTGAAGAGGACCCAGATCTTTGAGAGAGAGAAATGATTATTGAGAGTTGAGATTAGTTTAACAACAACATTATGGTCATTACCTGTGATGATAATGTCATCTACACACACAATTACCAAAGTGACAGTACGATTAATAAATAGAGAGTGATCTGAGTTGGATGAAACATAACCAAGAGATAAAAGGTTATTTTGGAGCGTGTCAAACCATGCTGTATGAGCTTCTTTGAGGCCATAAAGAGCTTTTATGAAGCTTGTAAACTAGATCTATTTTACCAGGAATTTCAAATCCATAAGGCTGCACCATGTACACATCTTCCTGCAATTCTCCATTGAGAAAAGTATTGTTGACATCTAGTTGTCTCATTGTCCATCCTTTGGATAATACAAGGGTTAAGAGCACTTTAATAGTGACTGGTTTGACCACTGGACTGAATGTTTCAGTGAAATCGAACCCAGGCTATTGATGAAAGCCTTTGGCAACCAATCTTGCCTTGTGCTTGTTGATAGTGACATCAATATTTTCTTTAAATATGTAAATCCATTTGCATCTAATGACCTTCCTTCTTGGTGGAAGTTTTACAAGGGTATAGATTCTATTTCCTGTGAGGGCTAAAACTTCATCAGTCGTTGCATTATTCCATTGTATTTGTTGCAATGCTTCTTAAAGTGTTATGGGAACGCTGGAGACTAAGTAGGTTTTTGTCTTGTGAATACTTGACTTTGACCTAGTTTTCATGATGTGTTTATTGTGTTGTTCAGGAGCATTTTGACACCCTTCAATGTCAGGAAGAGATGCTGGTATTGAGTGATTAGTTTCAGGTGGAATTGAGGGAGATGACAGGTCTGTTGCAAGATTAGCTTGCAGTGAAGTGCTATAGGGAACTGAAGGTAACTCTGGTGGAACATCTGTTGTGAGATCATGTAAAATAGGCTACTCATTAGGCATAGGTTGACTATCAAGCACATGATGCTCATGATTCATATCAACACATTGTCCTGAAGATTCACCTACATCCAACACAGATGGTTGACTTAGGTGCCAAATGTTAGTCATAAGATCAAAAGTATTGTTGTTTGGCTATACATATGGTTCAATAATATCAGTTAAAACATGTTGTTCAATCTCTGAATTGTTGTTTAGCAAATCTGTCATGGTGTAAGATGGTTTAAAGTGAGGACAAACATGGATAATACCTGACACATAGGAAGTCTTTGTTTGCTGAGAGGAATTAAGACTTGTTTGAGCACTAGACTCTTCATAAGGAAAAGAGAATTCTTCAAAAATGTAGAGTCTTCATTTTTGTCAAGGAATTTGTAGCCTTTGCGATTGAGGTTATAACCTAAAAAAGTGCATGGAGCAGACCTAAATTCGAGTTTATATTTATTGTATGGCCTTATATTGAGAAAACACTTGCATCCAAATGTTTTAAAGGATGTGTAATCTGGTTGAATCTTGAACATGGTTTTAAAGGGAGATTTATTGCCTAACACTGGTGTAGGCAACTTGTTGTGAATATACACAACAATTCTGAAAGCTTCATCCCAAGACTTGAGGGGTAGAGAAGCTTGAGCTAACAAAGCAGGACCACTCTCAACTATCTGTCTATGTTTGCGCTCAGCTAGACCATTTTGTTGGTGTGTGTGTTGGGGCAAGGATGTCTATGGTGTATTCCATTCTCTACAAAGGTAGTTAGAAAATGATCTAAATTCATCTCCAATTAGTTTGTAAGGCTTTTAGGGGTTTACCAATTCGGATTTCTGCTTCAGATTTAAAGTTTAGAAAACTTTGAATGCATCTGATTTGGTTTTTAGCAGATATAACCATGTAAACCTAGAGAACACATCAACAAAATAGATGTAATATTTGTAGCCATTGAAAGAGGTTGTGTGAGAGGGCCCCCATAAATCAGAAACCACTAGCTGCAATGGTTTTGAAATAACAGTGTTTGAAGCTTTTAGAAAGGGAAATTTGTAAATTTTTCCAAGACAACAAGTAGAACATATTGAAAACTGGAAAATTTTATTGCTTAAAGGAATATTAGAAGATTGCAAGACTTTTTGTTCAATTTTCTTAGATGAATGTCCTAACATATTATGCCATAGAGTGAAATCATATTCAACATCAGAATTACACTTGATACAACTAGATATAGTGGCTCTAGAGTTATTGAGAGTGACAACAAAGGTGTTTTTTGATGCAGAGGTGTAGCTATTACTAGGCTTGAGTTGCTTGTGTGACACAGATTGCTTAGTTTTTAAGGATCCAATGCTGAATTGAGATGGTTCAAAATAATACAGTCCATTCTTGTGCCTCCCTATCAGCAAAGTAGAGTGAGTCAACTTGTCCTTAACATAACACGTGTCATTATAGAATTCAAAAAATACATTATTGTCATGAGCAAATTTTAAGACACTAATTAATTTTTTGGTTATTTCAGGATCATGCAATAAGTTGTTAAAGGCAAGAGGCTGAGAAGATAATTTGGAAAAGAGAAAGGATTGACAAATATATTTTAGAGACAAAACTGAGCTATCACCAACATACATATGATCTTAGCCATCATAGTCATAATAACTTGCCAGATTCTGAGTTTGTGGAGTACAATGGTTTGTGGCTCTTGAATCTGGGTACCAACTAGAATCAACAGTGTTGTTGGATGTAACAAGATTAGCTTATGTCTGTGCTTGAGTAGAAGGTTGAGTGCTGCAACTAGTTGAGCCTAGAGAGGGTCCTAAGAAAGCCTCGTCAAAATGATAGAGAAACAATATTGAACAATATGTCCAAATCGTAAGAAAAGTTGACATTGAGGCCTGTTATTAGGATTTATACCAAATCTACCACCTCTATTCATATTGAAATTACCTCTGCCTCCAAAGTTCTGATTACTATTCAAAGCTGAGTCATTAGCACGCATGTAATTTCTATTGCTGTAATGACCTTTGTCTAGTATTTGTGAATTACAGATTTCCTCTTCTTGCATATTGGTGCTGCTTGAATCTTCTGAAGGCCGGCCAGATTAGCTTCTACAACTGGATCAAGATCTGAAGTGGTAAAATTAGCACTGAGATTGATTTCTTTGTTCGACTTCTTGATTCTTGATTCAAAGGCCAAGAGCAGAGCTTCTATTTCCCCAATTGTATAATTCTCGATCCTGGTGTTTGAGGAGATGACAAATTTATCGTACTTACTAGGAAATCTTTTAAAAATTATAGCAACATGATCTCAATTGCTCAGTACTTCGCCAAACTGAAGCTAGAAGATCGACTATTTGTTTGAATTTTAGTAAATAATCATTTAAGCTCAATGAACATTTCTTCAGATTTTGCAACTTGGTGCAAAATTCGAAGATCTTGGAGGAAACTTTTAAAGTGAAGTATTTTTCCAAGGTATTCCAGCTTTGGTGTGAAGTGTTGCATCCAACCATTCTGGTTATCAAGCTTTGTGTCATGGATGACAGCAACCACAAACCCAAGAGCTAATTTTGCACTTCCCATTCAACATAGGCAGCATTGACTCTATTAGTTGCAGCATCTCCTTCATTCTAGAACTCACCAGGAGGGGATTCTTTGATGCATCTCATTAATTAAATTTCCCTTAATTATTGCCAAGATTTGTTATTTTCACAACAAGAAGTTGTAAATATCGTTCAAACGGATCGAGATATTGTGATTGAAGAACACTAGATCTCGATTCACACGTTCTTTATTGAGAGCTTGTGATCCATTGGCCTCTATGCTAGCAGCATTGTTTCTCACGATCGCCATGTTAGCTACAAGGGAGCGAAAAATACTCTGATACCATGTTAAACCTTCTAGCCATTGATGAACATCAAGAACAAAACAGAAAGGAAAGAAGAAGAAGAGGTAAAGAAGGAGAAAGAATGAAGACAACAAAAATATCTCAATCCATTCAATATATAACAGTAGAGTTTATATACATTAGACACTATTAACTCTACTAACATACATGCTGACTAGGACAACTCGAGTTAACGTTTAACTAACTCTAACCAATTATCAGCTCCAAAACCAATGGATTGGAGTTGTCCCAATTGAATTGCATGCTATTATTTTGGCTGATTGCTATTAATAAAATTACTAAATTTATTAAAAAAATATAAAAGAAAAAAACTTTATTGCAATATAGTATTTTAAATATTAATATAATTTTTTTGAAAAATATTTATCATTAATCACAATATATTACATCATTTAAGTGATACTTAACACAACAACACTAATACATGCATGTTTTCAAATTTTTTTTACCTACATTCATCAATTCCTAATTTGATTAATAATAATAATAATAATAATAATAATAATAATAATAATTTGATCGAGCTTTATATTTGTTGTGTGAAACATGCATATAAAATCTTTAATTCGATGGTTGATATAATAAAATGATTAAGACGTACGTATATATATATTAAATTCGAACCTCTTGATTGAATAAGGCATTAATATATAAACAAACTTAATTTGAATATTCGATAGACATTAATTTTTTTTTTTTTTTTGAATAACGATAGACATTAATTGATAGCTATAGAATGAATAAATAACAAATTAATATTTTTTTTTATTTTTTTTTTATGATGAATTAAATAATGACAATGAGCTATTAAAAAATATTGCTGAAATTTATGTATATATAAATATATATATATATCATGGTCATTATATAGGCACATGCACGTAAGACGTTAGCTATAGTGACATTAGTGATTATCATGAACTTTTAATTAATTAATTGTTCCCTCATATATATATAAATAGAAGATTATTTAATATAATATATTTAATTAACTGCCACAATTAATCTTTATAACTCATTTGAAATTAATTGACCATGCATGTTTTCTTCTTCTTTTCTATATTGCTTCATTTACATTATTATTAATTAGTTTGCTGATATACTAAATATATATATGATTATTAATTTGCTTGGAAGAAAGGTAACTGTCCTATATTTTTAATTCAATTATATGAAGAACTATATTAATTAATTACGACTCATTAGTAAATCATTCAACTCAACTATATTAATTTCTTTTTTTTAGGGGTGTGAGTACTGTTTGATCCAAGAAAAGCTTAATTTATTAATTAATAATAACAAAAAAATGAGTGGAACGTAAAATACATTCAATAAAATATTTCATAATAATCAACTAATATTAATAATCTAATTATAATATGCGAGTATATTATATGTATATATATATGAATATAACTATATATATATATTAACAACTAAATTATAAGCTACCTGATTTTGTTAGCTAAGCATTAAATGTGTTGTTATTTTCACATACCTTCTTACATATATAATTAAAATTTAATTGGTGACATATTTGGTCCTTAATTACCAAAAAGAAAATGGTGACATCAATATTTTTTTTTTTTTGAAAAGGATATTATTTGTTAATTACATCAATATATAGATACTTATATGAAATATAATTATTAACAAGAGAATATTATTCTTTCAAAAAAAGAAAAAGAGAATATTATTAGCTAATAATATTAATAGTAATTAATCCTCTCCTTTGTATTTCCCAATCAATCAATCTCTCTATTAATTTTTTTGGTTTGATATGACTTGATCATCTTCTCGTCTTTTTCACCGATTAAATTCATATCAATATATAGTTTACATTTATATTTTTATATATATATATGTATATAAATGGATAATTAACACATAATTATGAGTGTGAAGAAGTAGTTGAGATCAGAATTTTGCATCACAGCTCTAACTATTATTATTATTATTAATTAACACATAATGATATATATCATTTTCATTGTGTTTTAAGACTAATTGAGAGTCTCGTGCATGATGTGACATATATAATTCCATTATTGTACAATTTTATATATTTAATTGATTCTAATTAATCCCTCAGAATATATATATAGCTTTTTTTTTTTTGTTAAGTGTATATATAGCTTAGTTTTGATTCTTGCACATTAATTCGATTTGAGTTTCTTTATTATTAACAATAATTTTATTATGGTTATTGATTGGATTAATAATCCTCACTCAAATTATATTTTTCATTCTATTCATGTTAAACATTAATTTTTTATTAATTGGTAGTGGTGGTAGTTCTTGTAGTATTATTCTACGATTTGTGAATGATATTGCTCGCATATTGGTAATTTCTTTTACTAGAGTGTTTATAGATAAATACTTGTTCATAAGTTTTAAATTCTTCTATAGTGAATTTATCTTAATAAATTATATTTTTTATTAAAATAATGAAATAGAACGATCTTATCACAATCACACAAAATGAAAAAGTTTTAATTGGTCCAAAAAAAACTTTGTTAAGACTTGTCAAACTATGATTTTGTTAAAAAAAAAAAAGTTTTCAACAATATATATTTATGACACGTTAATAATAACTTGACATTTAACGATTAGATACCTATAAAAATTTTAAAAATATAACTTATATATTATTATCGTAAAAATTTAAATTTAGATATTTTTTGCAATCAAAAATTTAACTTATGTATTTACGACACAAATTTTAATTAAAATGAATGGAGATGGCCAAATAATTTGTGTTGAGAATTTGATATCATATATCTTTTACAAAAAAAAAAATTGATATCGTGCATATATGTATATGTTAATGCAATTTTTCGTTAACTAATAAATGAGCCTTAATTGGCGATTAAATAATACTGAAATGTTAAAATAAATCCTCACATGCCCTCTACACTCTTCAAATAAACAACAAAGAATACAAGCCAAAAAAAAAAAGCCTAGGTGGCCTTCGACCTCTATCATCCTACAGGCAGATTTTAAGTTAGTTACAGAGTTTGTTAAAACTCTGTAACTAACTTTTAGCTCTCTTTGGTTTTATCTAACATATACATACCATCACAAAATCAGAACAAAGTAGAGAAATATAACACATAACAGATTAGGGAGTGGAGGAGACTTATAGTGGGGTAAGTCTTGGAGCCCTAGGATTAGGGCTCGGAGATCCAACATCAAAACAAGAGAAAGGAAGATCATACACAGAGAAGAAGAAAAGAATTATATCAGTTCTGATTTAGAGAGAAAAAGAGAGAACTAAACACTGTAAACTATTAAGGATTACCAAAAATCTTACCTGTTGGGATTTGGAATCTGACTTTGTACTCTTGATCTTTGAAGATCCAATAGAGGAAACGAGGCGAGCTCGAAGAGGACGTATCCAGCATTATTTTTAGGGAACCTCTATAAAATCAAGTGCATTCTTTCTTTGTTTTTCCTTTTCTGCATTTTTAACATTGTGTTTGTTGTGTGTGTATGTGGTTTTTTTGGGTATTAAATCGATCTGGGAAGGGATTTGATTTATGGGTTATTGTTGCTACCTTCGTGTTCTTCAGAGAAGAACCACGAAGAAGGCTCTGCTAGGTTTTTTTATTTAGGGTTGTTTATGTGTATGAGTGAATAAAGAGAAGAGTGAATGTTCTGATTGTTATTAGGGTTTAGGTTCAAAACGACTTGTAGTCTTGAAAGATAGACTGTCGTTTGGGGTTCTCAACTCTTAAGGGTCAACTTGTGTTTGATTGGGGTAAAAGGTCAGTTAAACCTTTATAAAACTTGATTGCTGCTTTGTAAAGTGTAGGGCAAATTGGGAAAAATCCCTACATGAAAGATGACTGTAAGTAATAGACCATGAAGTTTTACGTGGTTTTGAAGTTATATCTTCATAGTTTACGAGTCTATCTTATTTTTAGGGTTTTTGTTTATACAAAGTACAAATATCACATAAGTATTGATCATAAGGATCTTTGTATTCACCGCCATTCATTCTCTTGTCTAGTGGTTTCTACCACTATTTATAAAGATTCAAGAATGGTAGTTATTCTATTTGTTCTTATCCTTATAACCGTTCATGAAACGTGAATAATTTTCATATTTCATTCAATGGCTAATATGTATAACTATCAAATAACCGCTTATTTGGCCTTATCCTATAGACACAGTTATTTTACCGAGATATCCATTTGTAAAGTGCTGCTCGCAATAAACTTATATGCAGATTTGTCTCTATCTATCTCCCAGTATACATGTTCTTTGTAATGATTAGTCTCGTCTTCACATATCTTTGTATTTCTTATTTAGAACGCATTTATCCTATATTGCCTTGCGCTGTTATGGTGGCGAGACGACACATGCGAGATACATGTTTGGAAATTCTTCTCGCATTGATCATTCATGATGAAATTTTGGATAATTCTTATATAAACTTTTAAGGAAGCTCTATAAATTGTATCATTTATGCTTCTTAGGTCGAACTCATTATTCTATCTTATTCGACCAACAAAGTCCTTTGTCTTGTTTTTCTTGTACTCTGTGTTGTTCCCGAGATAGTTGTTATTGGTTTCGCTAGTCTCCTAGTGAGCTATTATACCGACTTATCCTTAATCACTTAAAAACTTCAATTTATAACCATACCTGACTAGTATTTTTGAGGCGATATGAATAACGTATTTGATTTTTTGATATCTGAGATGGTTGATTTTTAGCTCTTATACACGTGCCATGATCATATTGTTGTTCAATATATGAATACAATAATTGCTCCTAAAAAAGTATTTATAAGAGTTAAAGGACTTTTTAAGAAGAAAAGAATAGAAGCGTAATTTTTCCAAGTGTGTAATGATAATTTCGGCAGTTTTAATCCCCTAAGAAACTCAACATCTAAACTCGTTTTTTATCTTCTTTCTCGTCTTTTTCCTTGAAGCCTTATTTTACTTAGAGGGAGCCTCGACGTCTTCATAGGGATACGAAGACGAATAGATTACGTCTAAGTCTCTCTTGAGATGAAGGCTTAGTTTTATTCTCTCCTTTCCCATAATTTTTATTATTTTATCTAAGGGCCATAAGGCCGAGACAATTTAATTTTCACAAGTTTTTTATTTACTTGCCCTAATATAAATATCATAATTCGCGACGGTCCTCAAAATGATTTTTTTCGGGGACCGTCACTAAAAAAATCAAGTAATTATTTAAAACTGTCAGGAAAAATTTAGTATTCCCGATGGTTTAAAATCGTAGTAAACAAAATAGGCAATATTTTTTTAATAAAATGTGAATTTTTAGGAGAGCCTTATACCCGACAGTTTAAAACCGTCGCCTATAGTATAGGCGCAGTTTTAAACTGTCGGGTATAAGGGCCTGTTAAAAAATCGACACCTACTTCTCGCCACATTTTTCACCTGTCTACGTACTTTTATTCTATTTCCCACATGCCCACCTATTTCTTCTCCATTTCTCACACCCTAATAACCAAAATCTTAACTCTCTAAAATTCCACCCACGCCTCCACACCATCGCCCTCCTCTCTCGCTGTTTTCCTCCCTCTCTCGATCTCCCTTTCTTCTTGTCTCTCTCGTCCATCGATCTCTACCCACCCCTCCTCCCGTCGGTGTCCCTCTCCTCTCCATCACATACGTCAGACCACCACCACCTCCTGTCGGTCTCCCCTCTCCTCTCCAATGCATACGTCGGACCACCACTACCTCCTGTCGGTGCCCCTCTCATCTCTGTCTCATACGTCAGACCACCACCACCTCCCGTCCGTCTCCCTCTCTCTCCAAGTTCAGTATAAATACATTTATTTATTTATATACTTTTTTATTTATTGTATATATTTATTTTGTTATTGTATAAATTTAATGTGTTTTAAAGTTAGTTGTTATTATAATAAAATTAATTAGTTGTTTTATTTTAATTTAGGTAAAATTATAAAACTAATGGCAGAAAAATCTGTATTTTTTTCTCTCTTTTTACATTCCCGACAGTTTAAAACCGTCGCCTATAACAGAGTATAGGCGACGGTTTTAAACCGTGCCATAGGTGACATTTTAAACTCGTCGCCTTTAGTATAGGCCACGATTTAAAACCGTCGCCTATACCATGTTATAGGCGACAGTTTTAAACCATTTTGCAACACTCGTATAGGCAACGGTTATAGAAACCGACAGGAATATTTTAAATGATTGTTTAAAAACGTCGGGAAAAACTATTTTTGTAGTAATGTTGTTTTGAGACATTCTCTAGTTGGTCGACCAACTAGTTTTATTTTATATAAAATTTTGATTTTTCCTTCTCATAACAGAGCTTAACATTCATTATTTTTTTAAGTTAAAGAACTTAATTTAAATGATTTTGGAATGACAATCTATTTTACAGACTTTCTCAACTTTTATTACTCATTACTGCAAACTTCAAACATTTCACATCACTAGTTTTATATTTAGGTATTTTATGTCTTTTTGTTCAAGTATACAAGCAATCAGTCTTTCTGTCCCTATCTAGTTTTTTGTATAGTTTATAAAAATTATTCTTGGTGATTAATTTCATTTCAATGAATGCTATATATATATAATATATATATATATATATATATATATATATGAGAGCATGCAGTTTAGTTCATCTACTCACATTTTCTATCGTACTTTTCTCAACATCGATCTTGGCGATCTCGTTATAACACTTGCACAAAATTAAGCTTATATATTGCATTAAGTGTACTCGAATTAATTAATACATGCATGCATGTGCTTTATCTATAATTAAGCAAAATTTGATTGATAATTATACGAAAAATCAAAAAAAAAAAAAAGATCTTATATATTTTGAAAATTTGACAAAAAAAGGATCAAACTACAATTTTTTTTTTTGGATCTCAATGTGCATTATCCAAAAATAATATGTACATCAATTATTATTGGTTGTAAAATAATTAATAAATCTGTTCGTGTGGGGTTCAAGTTATATTGGATTCACTTACCATAATAGATAGATACAGATATTCAGAGAGAAATTTGAAAAAAATAAAAAATTTGTACGAGCTATATATATATAGCTATATAGTTATATATACTACTGAATATAATTATTATTTCATTGAAGAAGCTAATAATTACGACACCAACAACCCTAGTTTTAAATATTTGTAACTATAGTAGTGGTAATATTTATTATGTCATGGGTCACGGAAACATACACACCAATTTATATCATATCATATAAATATATATCTATATATATTCACTTGAAATGTTCAAATATATGATATAGGAGTACGTAAAAGATTACATGCATATATAGACCAAGTCCTTTTATAGACCTATTCAAAGATTTGTTCACCTGCTATTGAAGAACACAAAAATTGTATGATCAATAATATCAATTTTTAATTTACTTATGTATATATATATATATGAGGTTGAGTAATATTGTTGTATGTGTAGTAATAATTATATATATATATATATGTGTAATGGAGAGTACTACTAGGTTTATTGTGATAGTTTTATTAGTAGTAGTGTTGATTTGTTGTAATAATAATAAAAGTGTGAATGGTTATTTTACTTCATTTGTGTTTGGGGATTCACTTGTTGATGCTGGAAACAATGATTACCTTTTTACCCTTTCGAAAGCAAATTTACCTCCTTATGGTATTGACTTTAAACCATCTGGGGGAAAACCCACTGGAAGATTCACCAATGGTAGAACCATATCCGACATTGTAGGTATGTATTCACTACAAAAACTGTTACTTTTAATGACAACTTTTTAGTCACAATACAATTTTTTTGTGACTAAATGTGACTTTTAGTCACAATAAAATATTACTTGTGACAAAAACATAGCATTTAGATACAAGTTGTTACTAATTTAGTTTTAGTCACAATAAGTATTGTAACTAAAAATACATTTTAGTCACAACAAATTGTAATTTTTGTGATTAATACTTTTTGCTACGGACATTTTAGTCACAACATAGGAATAATAATTTATAATTAGTCACAACTTTTTTACTTTTACTCACAAGTTTTGTTGTGACTAAAAGTAAGATTTTTTTGTAGTAATTTAAAATGTATCTATATATATGTATACGAGAAATGATAAAAGGCATTCGATGTTCATATCACTCTTTTACGTGTTAATATATCGTTATTGGTTTAACTAAGTATTGAATTTCATTTAATTTAATGTAATAACTTTTAGAAAGTATTGCTAACCAATCACAAAGCGACATGACTAGAAGGTGTTAGGCACCCCTAGGTGTTCAATAGCAATGCTCGTATATATATATATATATAAAAGTGTTGTTATTGAGTATCAGTAGTGTCTAACTTTACGATTGGTTAGCGATACTTCCTAATTAAAATTATTACATTTAATTAGTTATATAAAACTCAATATTTAATTATACTAATAGTAATATTAATTGACACGTAGAAAAATAATAAGCATCACTGGTGTTTTTCAGGGTCACTAAATATAACTGTGAAATAATTCTAATTGATAAAGGTCCTCTTTTATAATTAAAGTATCAAATATAACCCCACATAATTTATTTAAATTAGAGTCTCTAATCTACATAATTGGAATATAATTTATAAAAGTAGGTATAAATAAAAGAGTAATAAAAAAAGGTATATAATATAATTTTGTAAAAAAATGTAGTATTATTCAAATTAATGAAAAATGTATATTTTTAAAAGATGGGATTATTTTTTTTGGCGTAGGTGGGCCCTAAATACTACTTATTCTCAAGATTGAGTCTGGTCCTTATTATTCTTTTATGTATTAATATCAATATTAATATAGTTAAATATTAAATCTGGTCACAAAATAATCTCTTTAGAAATTATTATAGACACCATTTTCTATATCAATGTTGTATAATATATGGGTCTCATTTTCTGATGCAAAAAGCTATATAGCTATGTATAGGGTCATTGTCATCATTAGTATCACTTGCCAAAATTTTTTTTTGATGAGGCCATTTAATGAACTTTGATCTGATTTTTTGACACATGTAACACTATTTCTACTTCAAAAAGACACATATATATACATTTTTTTCATCTTTTTTTTTTTTTTAAATAATAAATAGCATTGATTAGTAGGTCAAGCCTGGTGGACTTCTTGATTTTTATACAATATATATTGTCCTATTCTATTATTAATTTGGTTAGAATTTTGTTGATTAATTTGAGACTATACAGCTTATTAATATCCACTAGCTAGTCAAGTCTATGTAATATATACATTTGAAATGGAATTTCTCAACCATAGAAATAAATAACGTGTCATCCACTTATTATTATTATTATTATTATTATTATTATTATTATTATTATTATTATTACTATTAATATTTCATTTTATAAAAATTACTAATTAGACTTTTTTTTTTAATAATAAAATAAATTTTATATTTTTTAAAATGATAAAAATAAGATCTTGAACTTAATTTTTAATAATTTTATTTTTTTAATATAACCAATTTTAAGACAATTTGTAACACGAACAAATACAGAAAATATAACCAGTTTTATCATAGTATCTCTAGATCAGATTATTATTAAGTTTTATTTTAACAAAAAATCAGTTCAAGTACTTATAATAATTTGTACAATTTTAGAAAATACATAATTTATTTTGTCATTTAACAAAATAAAAAATCCATTTAATAATTTTTGCAAAACACAAAATCCAAAATAGTATTTACCCTTATTATTTATGGATGAATTATAATATGATAAATTGATTAATATATAGGTGAAGTTCTTGGAGGTAAGTCATTTCCTCCACCCTATTTAGCTCCAAATTCAGAAGATGAAGCAGTTAAGAGGGGAATTAATTATGCATCTGGAGCCTCAGGAATACTCGACCAAACTGGACAATTATTTGTAAGCCACCCATTTTAATTCCTAAAAAAATTTAATTATATTATACCATTTTATTTTATTTTTTATTATAATATATATCTCATATATTTTTTCACTTATTACATAATAACTATATATATGTATATAGATTGGAAGAGTTCCATTGCGTGAACAAGTGAAGTATTTTGAGGAAACTAAAATGCAAATGGTGAATAAAATAGGAGACAATCGTACCAATAATTTATTGAAAAAGGCAATATTTTCAATAACAATTGGGTCCAATGATGTACTCAATTATTTCCAACCATCAATACCATTTTTTGGTCATCATCACCATAACAACATCACTTCACTCATCTTCCAAGATTTCATGTTATCTAACTTGACTCTACAATTAAAGGTACAATATCTTTATTATTAATTATTTACCTACAGTTTTTCGAGTTACGTGGCACTAAACTGAGTCAAATTAAATTTTTATGTATAGAGATTGCAGGAGTTGGGAGGTAGAAAATTTGTAGTGGTTGGAATTGGACCATTAGGATGTATACCATTTATTCGAGCCCTTAATTTATTGCCAAGTGGAAAATGTTCTGAAGAAGTGAATGAATTGATTAAAGGGTACAATAATAAACTAAATGGAGTACTTGATCAGCTTAACAAGGATTTGGCTCCACAAACTATCTTTGTCTATGCAAATTCCTATGATATCTTCCTCAATATTATTCAAAATCATCAACATTACGGTAATTAATTATTCTTGTTATCATTAATTTACTTATATAAATAAATTATGGGAAGTGATCAAAAAAAAAAAAATGAATGTACATCTATGCTCTATTTTTATTTTCATTTTTTATGTGATAGTTTATATAGTAATTATTGAAGATATTTTATAAATTTTGTATAAGTTCAAAATACTTTACCGTTGCCAAAATATTATTATTTAAATAGTGTGAAAGAGTATTGTAAAATATTTTGAAACTATCATATATATATATAAAAATGAAAAAAAAAAAATTGCACTCCACAAATTAAATGATAAAAACACCACAATATTTTAAAAAAATTAAGCTTAAAATAATTTTTAAAAATCTCTCTCAATACTTTTTTAAGTATTTTTTTCTCACATTATTTAGTGTTAATTTCAAAACTTATTCAATTTAATTTTCATTATTTTGTTTTAAACCTTGTATAATTTTTTTTCTAATAAAATTTCATATAATTTTTTTATTATAATATTTAAATTATAATAATACGCAATAAAAAATAAAAATAAAACTAATATAATTAAATATATATTTTTTTATAAAATAAAAATTATTAAAATGAGATATACACTTATAATTATTGAAATTACCGATATACCCCATTTTTGAAGAGTGCTATGTAATTATTAATATATATTAATTAATATTGTTATTTTGTGTAGGATTTGAGAACAGAAATGATCCATGTTGTGGAGGATCGATTCCACCTTTGATTTGCTTCATGAGTAATAATAATAATAATAATAATAATAATAATAATAATAATAATGTAATGTGTGATGATCGAAGTAAGTATGTGTTTTGGGATGCATATCATCCAACTGAGGCTGCAAATATTATCATTGCTAATCAATTACTCGATGGAGATAATTCCACTACTTTCCCCATCAATATTCGCCACCTTTATTATATATAATAATTAATATTAATTACAACCATTTTTAATGTAATAAAATCATCATTATTATATCCTAATTATATTTATAATTAATTAGTTGTCTCCTGTCATCACCACCATTCATTTCTTATGATATAATATTGTGTTTAATTTATTAATTTCATATATATAATAGTACTTGACTTCATTTTCATGTATTTATATATAATATAATTAATATGATTGTAATAGAATCCTCTTTATTTTAAATAAATAAAAACAATACTTTTTCTTTATAGTAATCATTTTATTTCTAATTAATTAAATATAACAAAAAACACTTAAAAGTATGGATATATATTCACATGCATTAGATTTTAATAACTTATATATATTTTTTAAAAGAATAATTAATGAAATATTAATGAGCAATTTTTTAATGGCAAAATATATAAGATAATTATAATCAATTATATTGAAAATGATCTTAACTATATTGTAGTGCTAATTAATTACGAACTACAAATAACACCAACAACCCTTATATTTCAAAATCAATATATAAAAAATATTTATTATAATATATAGAGGTCAAGGAAACATACCATAACAAAGTGACCCATTCAATAAATATTATATATATAATATATTTATATATATATTATAGTTCACTGAAAACCACATACATAATATTATTATTATTATTATTATAATTATATGATTTTAGAAAGTTAGTGCATATACATATATGATTATATAGTTGAGCAACAAAAGTTGGTGATCTTTATTTTTAATAACTTTAAATTATGATAAAGACCTTAGCCGACAAACTAAGAAAACGTTCAATCTGTTTTTCTTTTCTTTTTTTTTTTTTTTTGTTTTTTATAATTTATTTGAAAATATATATTATAAATGGGTAACTATTCAATGGTTACATTTTTATTGTAACCATATGGTTACATTTTTCTTTAACCTGTAATAGCAGATTAATAGGTAAACTTTCCTTTTTTAGATTTAATTAATTATAATTAACTATTTTCTTAAAATAATTAATTAAATAGTAGACATTCCTTTTTTAGAATTATTTAATTATAATTAACTATTTTCTTAAAATAATTAATTAAATATTTAACAAGACCTCTTTTAGCAATTTATATTTATATTTAAATCCTTACTTGAATTATTTTAATAATTAAGCCATTTGATTATAATATTTACAATAAAATTTATTTTTTTTACAAAAATTAAACTTCTTTTGACACAAATTAAAATTATCTTCTTATAATAAATTTTCAAATAATTATTTATTTGTAAATGATATTTAATTATTTTCTTACAATTATATGAACTAAGTATGAGGCCTCAAGTTAATCAATCGATAACAAGTGCAGCCATTTTTTTTTTCTAAAAAATCCTTCAACTTATTTCATTTTTTACTTTTTAAATATTTAAATAAAAAAAATTAAATAATTAAGTGTAATAATTTAAATTATGAAATTATATGTGTATAATTTTAAATTATAAAAATTTTTGCTATAAAATTTTAAATAATTTAAGTATAAAAAAATAAATTGCTAAAAGATCCTTATATAGTAATAAATTGCAAAAAATTAATTAATAATTATAATTAATTTAATTTTAAAATATAATTAATCTTAATTAAAGTTTTATAAGGAAATAAATGAGTAGGTCACTTTTAGGTTACAAGTTATTTATTATTTATTTTTATTTAATTTCCAAATTAATCACAACCATTTAATAGTAATCCAATGGTTTAAAAAAAATGTAACCATGATGGATACAATAAAAATGTAACCATTGAAACCTCTTCCATTATAAATAATATTTTACAAATTAAATAATTAAAAGCCTGTATTCATTATTATCAATTAACACTCAACTGAAATACAGAAAGAAATTATTCCAAAGTCCAATAGCAAATGAATAGAGTCTTAAAATGTCAACCCTAGTAAGAAAAATATATATGTATATATAGTTTCTGACAACATAGTAATTAACTCCAATGATATATATATATATATATAAATTATTATTAATTATACAACGGCGGATATTCTAATAGTTTTCTTCTCCAACTTCCAACAAGAACTATTAACCCTAAACCTTAATTTCTATAGACTAAAGTCTCCAATTGTAGTTAGGGCAATAATATATTTTTACAGTCGAACGAACTTTGAAGTTAATTTTCTGTGGTTCCCAATGCTTATTATTACTACTATATATATACTTAATTATTATTTCAACGCGTATATGTATAATATATGTATGTGCATGTACACATTAATTAACGTTGACAACTTTGACTTTCTCTACATACATATATATGGTATAATATGGTATGGGATGCCCATGGATTCTAATTAAGGAAAAATTAAATAATATTGGACCAACGGTTTCAACACATCATATTTATTAAAATTTATTTTCTTTAAGTTATATAAAATTTAATATTTAATTATACTAATTATAATATGTGTGACAGTCAGTAGTTCCCGTAAGGGGAAACATCGGGTAAGTTGTGCAATCCCACACCGCTTGGAGAAGGTCAAGTGGGATGATTCTGAGACTGTGTAGGTATGGGACTACATAGTTGAAGAGAGCTTAAATGGATTGATTGGTACTACCTATGTCAACAAGGTGCATCTTAATTATCGGTAGCCCATCTCGAAAGAACTCCACAGTTAAGCGTGCTTGGCTTGGAGCAATTTCAAGGATGGGTGACCTCCTGGGAAGTTTTCGCAGGATGCGTGTGAGTGAGGACAAAGCACGCTGGAAACACTCTTTGATTCAAGCGAGGACGTTACAACATGACACTGAAAAAGATGTTAATGTATAAATTAATATGATATATAAGTTATGGTCGAGGTGGTCTTATAAGCCGTTGCCCAAATCCTCTTACACCCTCTTAGTCTTAGCACAAGAGATCTCTTAGTCTCTTTTTCTTTTATTAATTTGTATTTAATTATGCATGTGTCGACTAATTACTCCACGTACGTTATGTTAAAATTAGTCATTATTATTATTATTATTATTATTATTATTATTATTATTATTATTATTATTATTATTATTATTATTGTCAGTAAAATCTAAAAGTGTGTATAATTTAGATGTGTTTGTGAATCATTCAAGTCATGGAACAGTACTCCATCCAAATCAGTAATATTGAATATATAAGTAGTTTTTTTTTAATCTACCTGGAAAGATTTTCTATTTAATTAAAATAATATTGAAATTAATATGTATTAATATATGAGGTGCTTTGAGTTTGGTTACCAGTAAAATTATAAACAATGGGTGTACGATCTTTTTTTTTTTTTTTTGAGAAATGGGTGTACGATCTTATTGTGAGTATTAGTGTATATATATATATTAATATAATATAGAGAGATATGATATCATCGTATGCAGGACAATATATATTTCAATACTATTAATCTTGTCATAATTAATTAGTACTATACATATATTCTTATATTATTTTAGTTTTGGAAGGGAGAAATTATATAACAGTTTAAATTATATATTAATTTAAAGTCGACTTTGCATGGTTACTAATCAACTACAACTAATTTTCACAATTAGAACAAATTAATAATAATCATACGTACTTAATTAATTAATAATTCCAGAATTAAATTATCGTATTTTTAGCAGGTTTAAGATTCTGTTGTACGGATCGGGTTTATATTGGGCCTAATGTCGACCTTACACATCAAATTTCAAAAATACCACTTTTTGAATTAAAATTTAATATTTACCATTTTTTCTTTCAAGTAAATTAATAAACCGAACAACTTTTAAATTTTTAAATCAAATCTTTCTACTAACAATTACCAAAGTAAAAACAAATAAATTCAATTATGCAAAACAACGTCATTACATATCCAAATTATCAAAATACAATTTCAGACTAGTGTCTTATACCAAAATATATATTTAATGGTGAATAGAATATAGATCTATTTAATTACTCAAATGAGGCATTTTCTCAAATACATGATATACATGAACAAATTAATTGGGACTATAAACTAAATGCATTTGTTGGGTTCATATTTTTGTAATGAATGTGTAGTAAATCCACTACAAAGCGTGGCACATATGTGAGCCTCAATTTCATTTCTATTGTCGTTCGTGATTCAAATTCGCAAAATGACCATTTAAACCCTTCAAGTCCAAAAACCACATTATACTTTTATATAATTTTTGAGAAACTAGCTAGTGATATATGATCATATTTTGGAAAATATATTTCAATTTTAAAATATTTTGTAATTATTGATTGGACTTTTTGTTTTATTAAATGATAAAATTGACTATGTATTTTCTAAAATTATATAAATAGGACTTATTTAAGCTCAATGTTCGATAATTTTTTCTAAAAATTTATAACCAATTTAAAGATACTTCCTAACACAAATATATACATTAAACATAATCAGTTTTATCATAAAACTTCTAGATTGGGTTATTTTTAAGTTTTAGTTTGACAGAAAATTAGTCTAGGGTACTATTTAGTACTATTTTGGAAATATAGGGTCAAATCTGTTATTTATCAAAACAAATAGTTCAATCAATAATTTTTGCAAAACGCATGATCCAAAATAGTATGTTGTGTGATAATTAAACTATAATTGGCAGAGCACATATAATGTGTCATATAACGGTAAGTCAATACATATAAGTTAATGACATAATATCGTTAGACAACTAATCTTAATTCAATTATCTCGATTGATTATGTGAAGACAAAAAACAGATATACTATCCAAGGAGTTAAACAAAGATTAAGTTGAAAAGACATCTAAAAGAACGAGACTTAAACTCAAGAAAATTTACAGTCAATATAAACAAAAAAACACAACCTAGCTGGTTGAAGATCTCAAGATTTAGGCTTAATAGGACAACCTAATTATAAAGACCTTCTAGGATCAATGTGTGAGTTAGCCTCTACTCATTCTAATGATACAATGAAACTTGAGCAAATTAATGCAAGTTTAGTCTTAATTAAAAAATCACCAGAAATGTGATCGATTCGAAGGAGAATTATGGGGGCTTAGTTCTCTTAAATCTCTCTCACGTAGAATGAGACATATCTTCGTGGCCACAAAATGAATATAACCATGAGAATCAAAACCAAACTAAAAAGATATATATGCGAGATATATCATCGTTTATTCATTTGCACGAATAATAAAATAGTTCAAAAATATTGTATTTACTGATTCGCTAGTAAAATAAATATATTTTCACGAAAGAAGATTTAAATGTTAACATTCTGTCACTTTATTGCGTCGAGTCTTGAAATTTGATCAATTTTATTCATGTGTGAGTTCGTTGAGATGTGAATAAAATAATTTTGTGGTTTGTCCCATATTGACTAGGAATAAAAAAATTATACTCCAAAAGTTATATAAATATAGACTTTCATAAGATTAAAAATTTATACTCATAAGCAAAGCTAAGACTAACTGGGGGCGGTTGTCCCATGAGAAATTTGATTCGATTTTATGTTATTAAGGGCTTAAACTTAAATAATTTTTTTGACCTTTATACAAATATTATCAAATTGTATTGTATAGTATAGTGGTAAATTTATATGTAAAGTTTAAGGAGATCATAAGTGCAAAACTTCACACTTTTACTTTACTTTATGCATTATGGAGGATTTGAACCTAGCTAACAATAAATTTAAAATGGCATTATATTAAAATTTATTTTAACATTATTTAGTCAATTCTATAATTTTTACCAAATGTTCAAGTCCACATAATATAAGAATAATACTGTGATTTTTAGTACCACCATAAGTGGCGCCCTATGAATAGTTATTAATTTTTTATATTCATTATTGAAAGTAAAATAACTAAGATTCGATATTATATTGCACAATTGCTTATAACACTTTTATAAAGGGTGTTAAGCACCATAAATTTATTATAAAAATAGATAATCGTCCTACTTAAATTTTATTTTTGATTTTGCCCCTAGTGATTAGAAGAAGGTTCAATGTTCTCTATTTTTTTTTTTACTATTTATTTGTTTTCTTGTAATTTACATACATTCTTCTCTACACTCTACTTGTCTAACAAAAATACAAGTGACTAAATTGAAATGAACTATCTCTTATGTGTAGCTATGTCTTCATCATAAACTAATTGTTTAATTTTATAATCATAATTCTAAAAGAGAATTACTTGCTTAGCACTTAGTGTAAATAATAATTGAATCTTAATTGTAAGACATCATTTATAAAATGTGTCCAATAACAATACCCATTCTAAAACTAGTTTGTTTTTGTTTTAGTGAAAAAAACAAACATACAACAAAGGGTATATTTGTCATTATAACAAGGTAAAAGACAAAAGACCAATTAGTCAGCTTTAACTCACAAACAAATGTATGGTCATAAACATTCCATGGAAGACCAAAAAAGAACTTATGTAGTTCAGCCACGTGTCATATTTGTATGATATGATATCATCATCACCATTCATTCATTGTTCACTATTCACCATACCCATTTTCCAGTATGGTGGTTGTTCTAAGCTTCCAACCCCTTCACTTTCATTCCCCTCAGCTTCCCAAAACCAAAACCCATTACGGCTTGGGAGTGGCGCGGTGTGGGATAGCCGAGCCGTCGGGGAAGCCGGCTCCGTTCGGTGAGAAAACGAAATACAAAGATGGGTTGTTTGAGAAGGGTTTCATGAGTCTGTTCGCTAGGAAAATGGGTAAATTCGCGGCTAAGGAGAAGAAAACAGAGAGAGAATCATCAAAAGGGTTTTGGGATTATGACTATGATTCTTTTGTTGATGTTTCTAAGAGAGTAATGCAAGGAAGGTCTCGTCTTCAACAACAGGAAGTTGTTCGTGAGGTTCTCTTGTCTATGCTTCCACCTGGTGCACCTGCTCAGGTCTGTTTTAATTAATTCATCTTATATTTATGGATAAGAGCATTGTTATTAGGTATCAGTGGTTAGAAAACACTAGTAATGCGTAACACCGCTCAATATCTCTTCGGTGTGCAATCAAAGTCATTGGCTGGAAACTAGAAAGGGACACTATCTTTATTGGTACGAGTCTTTTAAAAAGGTGCCTAAGAATAAAACCGTGAGAGTTTATGGTGTCTGATATCCTAACAATATCATTTGCAATGCATCATAGCCATATAATACTAAGAGGGATTAGCATATGAATGAAGAAGTGTTATACTCTTATTATTGATGCAATTTATTATTAGGTTTTAAACATTTTGGTTAAATAAATGATATGAGAAAGAACATTGCTATTAGGCACTAGCACCACCTAGAGGCGATGCATTGGCGTTGTGAAAATTCAACACGCAAGTGCATGTATCAGTCAAAATAACTAGTTATTGGACACCGCCTAACACCTCCTAAGGGTAGAGTTTTACGATTGGTGTTGTGAAAATTCAATTACATGTCATTTGAGTATGTTATTGGATAATAACAATGCTTATATTATAATAATTACAAAATATTTAATACTTGCTTATACGAATATATGATAATATATAATCTATACTCGTTAATAATTTAATAAGTAATATAAGAAACTGATAAATTAAATTGTTGTCTAGATATCAAATAATGTTCTATTCAAAAATATAATTGACAATGAAACATATAGGATAACTACATTTTCTCATATTAGGATAAATGCAAACAAAATTATTTATACTTTGGCAAGACATGCTATAAAGTTTAATGAATTTATATGCATTTATTTGGTGAATGTTCACCCATATATTTTGTTTGTAAATGAATGCATATAATCTTTAGATTACTCCAACAACAATAATAATATTCAAACCTCATTATACTGAGAATTCAATCTCAAACTCTCATACACATTCTCTCTGTTCACATTCTTTGCTTTTTCAAATGCTATATATGAAATGAACAGGGAAAGTGAATATTGACATTATTTCTATTCTAACTTAGTTAAGAATTTGAGTACAAACATAATTATAGCAATAGCTACCCAACCTAATAATATTGCAATAAAGTTAATGTATTATAGTGTATCATTGATAGAAATAGATTTTTGTTGTGGTAGATTTCTCTCTTTTACTATTTTATAATTTAGTGTTATATCACTGTGTGTAGACAATCTTACAACGAAAATGCTAATGTAATAATTTACAACCGAATAAAAGAATGGAATGAAACTAAATAAACTATCTTCTCTTCCATTCCATTTAAGCCAAACTAACAAAACTGATAAAATGTTTGCTTTGGTAACTAAAAATGTTTGTTATATATAAACTAGTTCTTGTTTTTATTTATGTTTGCAGTTCAGGAAATTATTTCCACCAACCAAATGGGCTGCAGAGTTCAATGCAGCATTGACTGTTCCTTTCTTTCATTGGCTAGTTGGACCTTCTGAGGTGATATTAACTTATATCCTCATATATAAAACACATTTTTTGTCTGCTAACTGGTAACTAAAAAGGACTTTTATTTTCTATTTCCTCTTCTAAAATTAGGTTATAGAAATTGAAGTCAATGGGGTGAAGCAAAAAAGTGGAGTACTTATAAAGAAATGCAGGTATAGGATTTTGTGTCTTTTGCGTTTTGTATATAAATACACACAAGGCCGTCTTTAGAATAGAATAGTCAGGGCTATTGCTCAAGGCCCCTCAGTCCAAGAGACAGATTTTTCGATTTTTTTCTCTTTCAAGAATATTTTTTTAACATTAGGCCGTAAAGCCCTCCAAATTTTTCTTACTAAAAGCGGCTTAAATTTTTATCCTAGACCCCGTAAAAGTTAGAGACGGCCCTGATCTCGTATATACATTAACAATTTTTAAGAATGTAACCTTTTTTTCACATCATTGATGATCAAAATAGGTACTTGGAGAATAGTGGATGTGTTGGAATGTGTGTGAATATGTGCAAAATTCCAACCCAAGATTTCTTCACTAATGAATTTGGCCTTCCATTGACCATGACACCAAGTATGTGTTTGTTACACCTCAAATTTTCTAATTATGTCCCCAAATTTTTTTAAATTTAATTTGATTAATTTTTCTCTGGTTTTCCACACAGATTTTGAAGATATGAGTTGTGAGATGGCTTATGGTAAAGTTCCACCCCCATTTGAGGAAGATCCAGTGTCAAAACAGCCATGTTTTTCTGAAATATGTAAGTTAAAATATATATATATATATCACTTTGAAATTATTATACTAAAATTCAACCCCCAAATAGTAAATGAATTTTTCTCATTACTTTGTTATGTCATTATCTGCAGGTTCAATGGCTAATCCCAGCTCTAGCATTTGTCACAAGTTACAAGCATGAGAATATATCATATATTATTTATATATACACACATAAACTATTTTTTGGTTGAATCATAATACCAACACAAAATATATCTTAACAATATGTACATGTCAATTAAATAAGTCCATGCAGTTTTAAATTCTATTATTTTGTATATATAGAGAAATATTAAAGAGCATCTATAGTGCCTAATACAACACTATTGGTGTAATTTAATATCAAATCTTATTTAGTTTTATAGAAAACTGTTAACTAATTATAAGGCGTTATCTTTTAGTAGTGTTAAGCACTTTAGTGATGTCTAATTTTGATGAATAATTTGTGTTGTGCTTCATTGATTAATTAAGCTTATAAATTATACCATTGACTTTATATCCCAAAAAACATGGAGTTGATCATGAAGGATTTTGTGGAAATTGGTTGGTTTTTTATTTTAATTGTTTTTTTCAAAAAAAAAAGAAAAAAAAAAGTCCTTTTAACAAGGATATCATATTAAGGAAGATATGAAATCATGTTTAGGATTTTCATTACAAGAAAATAAAAAAGAAGTTGAAAAAATGTTATGAAATGAAGAAAATAATAAAAATCAATAAATTTAAATAAAGTATAGAAGTTTAAAATGCCAAATAGACCTTTAATTTGAGTTTTGCCTAACAGAGCTTTTAGTCAATTCTAAGGTGAACTAACAAGAAGACCCTTTTGGATAAGAAATTAAATGAGTTTGTTTTGAAAGTGAAATGAACTAAACTACAAAATTAAGTTTGAAAAATCTATCATTTTCTATGGATTAATTTTTGTTATGGGATATCTAAAAGTGGAAAAGGGTCTAACTGAGAAAAAATAAAAGGGAATATTCTTTGGTGGTTGAATTATTTCAATCAAAAAAAAAGACCACTGACTAAATTCGGTAACCAAGATTTTACTATGTGAAAACAAAACCATGTGTTGTTCTGTTTCTTACTTCAAATACTTAACAAAGGATCATATATTCATGTCATCATTATATATATTTAAGGGTATTTCTACACTGCGGCCTGCTGCCTGGCGGTCTCCGTAGCCTTAGAGATTGGTGCTAAATTTGTGATTGTGGAGAATGACTCGAGTGTGGTTATCAATGCTCTCAACGGGAAGGTCTCTAGCTGGGCTCTTGATAACTATGTCTCATTTTGTACTAAGAATTCTCCTGCTTTCATTAGTTGTAATTTTATTTATGTCAGTAGAACTTGTAATTTCGCCGCTCATAATGTGGCTAAATGGGCGTTTGCTCATCAGGTTTTTGGGTCTATCCCGGTTTCGGATTTACCAAACAATATCTTGTGTAACGACCGTGAGGTCTAACTATTTGATTTAATGTATGAAACGCTTTTTCTCTCAAAAAAAAAATAGTGCCTTTTTATGGGTATATTTGTTTCGATATTTAAGAAAAAAATTTAGTCGAAATATTTTTTTATACTCATATACATTAAGAATAATATACAATATATATAAAACAAATCATACATACATCTAATAAATTGTTAAATTTTTATTTTTAATGTATTAATTTATTTTTTATTTTTTAAAATTTTACATGATGTCTTAACTAACTACAATATACATAATTATAAAATAAAATTGACAATTTTTTTTTTTCAAAAAAAGTGCACTAATAGAATTTTCATATATTTAATGTCTTGTTTGGTTCTGAAAAAGTCTGTTCTAAAAATCAAATCTTTCAGCCTTTCCCACCGAAAAACGGCTAGAAATCCTTGACCAACCATGTGAAGCTCATATTACACTATTACATGACCCAAAAATCACATGAAACAATAGTGATTATAGTTAGAAATTTTTTAGGTATTTTTATTTTCTTTTCTTTTCTTTTCTTTATAGTCACTCCCACCTCCTCGTGTAATAAATTCATAGACATAATAATAATAATAGCCTTTGAAAGTTGAAACTTTACTAATTTATTTATTTTATTTATTGTTTTGACATGTGACACTTTACTATAAATGTGTCCGTGACTAATTTGTTCCTTATAGGTACAAATTAGATACATTTCTATGTGCCATGAATTATGCTATCAAATTCAAAACTATTATTAAAAAAAAAACACTTGCCTGATAATCTCATTTTCACCCACGTAAATTACGCTTTTTTTTTATGACTTTTTTTGATTAGTGAAAGCCCATGAAATTAGAGAATATTAGAGATTATGACATATTTGATAGATATACTATTAGTATTATCCAACTGCAGAAGAAGCACCAATTGTATGGTATGGTTAGGTTGGTTAAAGAATTCATTGATTAAGACTTTAACAACAATGTAGCATGATTATTATATGATCACTTATCAAAAAAAAGTAATAATATTGTTAATAATAAGCTTAATTTAACTTAATAATAGTATTATTAGGCATCACTAGTATTCAATATTCACTATTAATTTAATATTATTAATGCGTGAAATTTAAAATTAGGCTAAATTAAGACGAACTAAAAATATGGTTAGAGCCCACTCAACCCTGCGATTTAGATACCAAATTTATTTTTGAAAATGAGTAAATAATTTGTTACAACTTAAGACTCAATTAGTGTGGGGACCAATCTTGGTGACACCTCTAGGAATATTTAGCAATATGTATAATATGGTACTAATAAATAATTGTAACAATATCATATCTCGTGGCGTTAATTTGAAATAGAGACTTATACTAAATATTGAGTATCAATATTTGAGAATGTTAAAAGGTATTAGTAGTGTCTAAGACTTCCTTACGTATTAATATTACTATTAATGTAATTAAATATCGAGTTCTATATAATTTAATATAATAATTTTAGGGAGTATTGTTAACCAATTACAAGAGACACATTTAAATTATTTTCACACTTTTCACTCTCTCTTATGATTGTCACCTTCTCAATCTCATATCCAATAAAATGGATAAACTTTGCTTCTTCTTGTCCCCACTAAATCTCTGGTTTGCCGCAACTGATCTCGTGAATATCATCACCTCTCTCTCTCTCTATAAAAGGCAGAGTACTACAACACAGAGCTTAACATCCTTTCTTCTAAGTTCTAAGCCCTTTAGCTTCATTGCAACTAATAACAGAATAAACAAAGAAACAAAATGACACCCTCTTTCAAATTCTCCCTAAAGATTCAGATTCTAACTTTATACTTAACTTCATTGCTTTCACTACATTCCTATGCATTTACATCGAAAGACTACACTTCAGCACTTGAGAAATCCATTCTGTTTTTCGAAGGACAGCGGTCCGGGAAGTTATCCGGTGGCTCAAACCAAAGGCTCACTTGGAGAGGAGACTCTGCCTTGTCCGATGGCTCTTCTTATCATGTATGTACTTAATTAGTACTTATCATCATCACCAAATCAAACATGTTATGGTTAATAAATGACATGTTTTTGTTTTGGTATAGGTTGATCTTAGTGGTGGATACTATGATGCTGGAGACAATGTTAAATTTGGTTTGCCAATGGCTTTTACAACCACATTATTGTCATGGAGTGTCATCGAGTTCGGGGACGAAATGGGGAACCAAATTGAGCATGCTAGAGACGCCATTCGTTGGGGGACGGATTATCTTCTTAAAGCGGCTACATCCACACCCGAAACATTATACGTTCAGGTGAGTAATTACCAAAACTCTATCGTGAGGTTAAGGCTCATTTATAAGAATATGAGTTACTCTACTCGTTTTTTAGGTAGGTGATCCTAACATGGATCACCGGTGTTGGGAAAGGCCTGAAGATATGGACACACCGCGAAATGTATACAAAGTTACTACTCAACATCCGGGATCAGATGTTGCAGCCGAAACTGCAGCTGCATTGGCTGCAGCTTCGATTGTGTTCAAGAGTTCTGACTCTTCTTACTCGAACAAATTGCTTCAAACTGCGAAAAAAGTGTTTGATTTCGCCGATAAGCATCGCGGTTCTTATAGCGATTCGCTTAATTCGGTTGTTTGCCCATTTTACTGCTCCTATTCAGGATACCATGTATGCTAACAACACTACAAGATTTTTTGGTTTGATCTTTCTTTTTATTATTTTTTTTCTCACCATATTACTTGTTATTAGGATGAGCTTCTTTGGGGTGCTTCTTGGATTCATAGAGCCTCTGGGGATAGTTTATACTTAGATTACATTAAATCCAATGGCCATACAATGGGCTCAGATGATGATAGCTACTCATTTAGCTGGGATGACAAGAGACCAGGAACCAAAATTCTCCTTTCAAAGGTATATATATAAATATAAATTCACCTTCTCAATCTTGTGTAAAATTTTAGAGTTCGTTACTGTATTGTATTGTATAATATTATATTTTATGTAAAATTATATGTGTGAGCACATAAATATATAATATTTTAGTATAAATTAAAATTTAAAATAGTATTATATAAAAATATGATATATAATCTAATTTAATACAATACAATACAACCTAATACGACGTAAAAATTTATTCTTTGTATTTACTCTTTTCAATAGGATTTCTTTGACAAAAAAGTTGGCGAATTCCAACCATTCAAAGCACACTCAGATAACTACATATGTTCTCTAATTCCTGGCACATCAAGTTTTCAAGCTCAATACACACCAGGTAAAAAAAAAATTACACTAAAAAATCATCAATTTCCCTTTTGTCATTTCTAACCAACAATATTATTTGGTTTTGTTAAATTACAGGAGGACTTTTCTATAAAGGAAGTGAAAGTAATCTTCAATATGTTACAACCTCAGCTTTCTTACTCTTAACATATGCAAAGTACCTTAATTTAAATGGTGGAGTTACCACTTGTGGAGGCTCAACAATCACAGTTGAAAACCTTGTTTCACATGCAAAGAAACAAGTTGATTACATATTAGGAGATAATCCAGCAAAAATGTCTTATATGGTTGGATTTGGTGAAAAATATCCTCAACATGTTCACCATAGAGGCTCTTCTCTCCCGTCAATTCATTCACACCCCTCTCGCATTTCTTGCAATGACGGCTTTCAATACTTGAATTCTGGATCCCCGAACCCTAATGTACTTGTTGGTGCTGTCGTCGGTGGCCCTGATAACCGAGATAACTTCTCGGATGATCGGAATAATTATCAACAATCTGAGCCTGCTACTTACATTAATGCACCTTTTGTTGGTGCTCTTGCTTATTTCTCAGCCAAAAATTAGTGATTCTAGCTAAGTTACCAAACTTAGCATTTTTAGTAACAAAAAAGTTACCAAAAATTAGTGTGTGTATGGGGTTGAAGTGAAAATATATGAATATTTCCTCTTTCCCAAAATTAAAATGAATATTCTATCAATTTCCATATATGACAATGAAGCCAAAATAACTTTATATGTCAAGATCAAGAATGTTGTTTGGAAGCCAAGAAAATACCAAAGAAAATTGAAATGTTATGACTCTATATTTAATGAACATCACATTTCAATTGCATTGGATTCTGTTTATCTATTTTCTTTTTCTGATAAATAACAAATACATACCCATACTATGTGTATGACTCACTAACTACTTCAGGTTAAAACAACTACAATCAATAAGATGGTATGGACCATTTTTAAAAGAAATTCAGAATTTGATCAAAATTGAAAATAGTGAAATCACATCATTAAAAATTGTAGAGTAAAAGTTTAAATTAAAGCCGAAAGGAGTACAAAAACATGAGTTCCTTAACTTACTCAAAATTGTAAGGTCAATAATTTATATAAGTAGATGAGTATTAGCAAGATGGGAAAGTTTTCGTGAAAATAAAAGTTGTTCACTTCTAGTCATTTGTATAAGAGTTGTATTGTATTAAGTAACAAATAATACTACGTGGAGATGGAAAAACGTATTATCATGTTGTATTCGTGTCATATTTTACATGATTTATTTCTATATTTCGTGTCAGACGTGTCGACTTGTCTTTTAACTCGTGTCTAATTTTTTTAACCCTAATTCGACCTGTAAATAATTGTGTCGTGTTCACGTTGACCCACTATAATCCAATTTGCTATTAAAGCTAGAGTTGTAAAAGATCATGGTGTTTATGTTGAACGTATAAAAGACATTAAAAATAAAAACCTTTAATACGCAAATCATATGGGTACTACACAAAGAGAAGGAGAGAAGGTAAAATGTTTGACTTACCGGAATTAATTTAAGTCTCCGACTCAGTCAATAACCCTTTGACTTAATCGAATAGTTCAAATGTACGAAATTACAATTCCACCCTCACAATACAAACCCATTAATCACTTACCAAATTACAATACCCAAGCCCCAAATCCATAATTTCACAAGAAGTGTATAACATTTTCCTTTTAAAAAAAAACCAGAAATGGAATTGAGTCGATTTCGTTAAAGATCAAATTTTTACTAAACTCTTCAATAAACCCCATTCATAAAGACCAAAGAATTTCATACAAATTCAGATCTGAGATTGGTGAAGTTTCTTTCTCAGAAACCCTAAAATCATCAGATCTGAGAAGATCAGAGCTCAATCAGACAATCATGGCGACTAATTGGACTCAATTCGCCTTCTTTCTTACGATTACAATGGCTTTTTTGTCACTCTGTTTCGCTGAAATTCGATTCTCCGAGATGCGAAACGAGGTACGGTCAATTGTCCCTTTAGACGAATTTGGATTCACACACAAGGGTCGTCTCGAGCTCAATGTTTCGAAGATCTCGATTTCCGGTAAGAATTCTGAGCCTAATCTCGCTAATGTCGGTTTCTTCCTCTGTACACGGGAATCGTGGAATCATGTCTTCCAGCAGCTTGAAGATGGTGAGATCGATTGTCCTCTCAGATCTGATATGGTGAAAAAGGTTCTCACTTTCACTTCTCTCAAAACCCTAAATGATGGAAATCTCGATATTTTGTATAATGAGACCGATGCGGATCAGTACACGCTTCTTTTCGCTAATTGCAATTCTGGATCGACGGTCACGATGAATGTAAGGTCGGCGATGTACAATCTTGACGGAAAGGGCAATGTCCGAGATTACCTCTCCGCTGGTAAAACTGTTCTTCCTAGGGTTTACTTCCTATTCTCGCTGTCTTACTTTATTATCGCTGGTCTTTGGATTTATGTGTTGTACAAGAAACGGCTCACTGTTTTTAGAATCCATTTCTTTATGCTCGCTGTTGTAATTCTCAAAGCTTTGAATCTTCTTTGTGAGGCTGAAGACAAGAAGTATATTAAGCGTACTGGTAGTGCTCATGGTTGGGATGTGTTGTTTTATATATTCAGTTTCTTAAAGGGTATCACACTCTTTACATTGATTGTTTTGATTGGGACTGGTTGGTCTTTCTTGAAACCTTACTTGCAAGACAAGGAAAAGAAGGTTTTGATGATTGTGATTCCACTTCAGGTTGTAGCTAATATTGCGCAAGTTGTAATTGATGAGACAGGGCCATTTGGGCAGGATTGGTTCACTTGGAGACAGGTATTTTTGCTCGTCGATGTTGTTTGTTGTTGCGCGGTGTTGTTCCCTATCGTTTGGTCGATTAAGAACTTGCGCGAAGCTGCTAAAACTGATGGCAAAGCTGCTGTTAATTTGATGAAGTTGACCCTTTTCAGACAGTATTACATTGTGGTTATCTGTTACATTTACTTCACTCGTGTTGTGTTCTTTGCTTTGGAAACTATCACCTCTTACCGGTATCTTTGGACTAGTGTAGTGGCTTCGGAGCTGGCCACTCTAGGTTTCTATGTTTTTACTGGTTACAAGTTCAAGCCTGAGGCTCACAATCCTTACTTTGTGATTGATGATGATGAAGAAGAGGCTGCCGCCGAAGCTTTGAAGCTTGAGGATGAATTTGAATTGTAACTCGCCTCCAAGATAGAATTTTCGATCAATCGCAGATGGGTCTTGCTCTATCAGATTATTATAGGCATTATTGAGATACAACTGGTACTATGTTTTTTTCTCCGTTCTATGTTGTTGTTGACTATATCTTGTCTTTAATTTTGAGTTAATAGGATAGCCTTCATACTCTTGTGAAACTCTGTGAATTGGATAGTGCTGTGCTTATGTTTGTGAATTGGATAGTATGTACAAGTAGAAGTAGTGAGATACTGAATAATTGGAATTCATTTTTGTGATAAATATATGCTTTTTTTCACCTGAATTTTATTTACATAACAGGGAAATTTGGATCTTTTTTCAATTTTTGGTAAGAGATCAGGTTGATTGAACAATTAAAGTGCATAGTTAGTTATTCTGTCATATAAAATTGGGATTTCTCAGCTTATGAGTTATGAGAAATCATTGCGGTTCATTTAGGCTCTTTGTTAAAGTTGTGACTGTTTTAAAGGGGTGTTGAAAATCCATTCAATTCAATCTAATCTAATCCCCACTTAATCTAATTCAATCCAATATCTAATCTAATTGAAACTAACAGATTCATTTAAATATCCACTTTATTCTTACAATCAATACTTTAGTTTTAACTTTAACAAGTAGAAATTATGAATATTGTATAAAATTTATATTCTGAAACTGCTTCAACTTATCTTTGGAGGATTCTCTCTTCAAAAGGTTTGCATTCAATTTGTCTCTCTTTTCATTTTCTGTCTTTTGCAATCAACATTCATGTCAGTGTTAAAGAAAACAGCTTTCATTTTGAGGCAAGTTTTGTCTTCTTGTAGGGGTAATCAAAGCACATTTTCTTACCCATCAGTAACTTTTGTTAGCTGTTTTTACCATTTCATATTCAGCTTGATTTTCATGCTGTCATGACAGAGAACAGTTAGTTCAGAAAGAAGAAATATGAAACACAATCTATAAATGAGAAGTATTAGTTCATACTTTATGGTTTGATTTGCAGCCTTCTGTGCTAGTACCTTCTCCACCAACAAATCTAGAATGGTTTTAGAGTATTAGAACTTAAAATCAGTCCGGGTTTCGATGATTCTTGTCACTGAAACTTTGGCCATTTTTTCGTAAAGGTGCTGCTTTTCTAATTTTAACAGCAATATGAGGTGAAGACTGAAGAGCAAAGCAACCTGAACCACCAAGACACTGAAAACATTATCATTAAGTGATTAAATTTTAGTGTTTTTTTTAATGCTTTTTTACAACTAATATTTTTAGTTGTATGGATTTTTAGTAATGATATAAGGATCTATATATATTTTAAGCTAATGTGATGATATGATTAATCCGTATTTAGATTTTAGAGCATAAGTGGTAAGTAGCTAAAGCCAAATTAGACTCCTTTGTAAAAATAGTAATGAAAATAAAGAATACTAATATGCTCAATTGTAGAGTTAAATCGAAATTTAAAACACACGTAAAAGTATAATGAAATGGCTAATGGATGAAAATTCAAGGGATATGATTTAGTATATGTCAAAGTTCGAGAGACATTATTTGATAGATATCAAGGTTTAGGGAGCATCGTTTAATACATAAACAATCACTGAAAGAGTAAAATTGAATGAAATTAAACAAAAGTCCTTAAATCTAACAATTTCAATAGTACATGTTAAAGTTTAAGGATAAAAATCCTCATTAGTCTAAAAAAAAATTATTTATCAAAAATAATAAAATATCTAGGGCCATGACACTCTCAGCCTTCTAGCTCTGTCATTTATATATTCAATAACAGAGTTAGATTAAAATGAAAAAATTACATTATATACCCACTTTACTTTGTTATTTTAATTTTAATTTTTATTTCTATATTATTTAAAATATACTCACTTTTATAGATGATGTCTCTATTATAATATAAATAATATAACAAAAATTTGACATAAAGTATGATTAATTAATTGAATTAACATCTAATTCAAATTTAAATTAAGATTTTATGTAAAAAAAAATAATTATATAATTTTGTTAATATTTTGAAATTGAATTTAAATATTTAAAATTATTTGAAAAAAAAATTTAATTAATTGATCTAATGTAACGTCCCCGCTTCAAGCCTCCATTGGGTCCTTCCACCCATGGACTCATGGCTCTTATACACGGGTACGCCACTCTGGCTGCTTCATGGACACCCATCCTAAAATTGCTCCAGGTCAAGCACGCTTAACTGTGGAGTTCTTTCGTGATGGGCTACCGAAAAACAAGATGCACCTTGTTGATATAGGTAGTACCAATCAATCCATTTAAGCTCTCTTCAACTGTGTAGTCCCATACCTACACAGTCTCCGAATCATCCCACTTGACCTTCCCAGGCGATGTGGGATTGCACAGCTTACCGGTATTTCTCTTTACGGATCACAGGACTACTGACTGTCACATCTAACGGTGTTAGTTTTAATCGTTAATTTTAACAAAAAAAAAAAAACGGTTAAACCAATAATTTTCGTTAAATAATTACATTTAATATAAGATTTATATATATATAGATGGATATTAGTTTCACAACATTAATTCTAAAACCAATTACATTATTTATTATTAGAGAGACTTCAGGCATTAATAGAGTTTAGCATCATTATAAGGTAGTATCTTATGAATAGTTAGTAATATTTTATAAAGGCGATATTATATTAAATTATGTAGAACTTATATTTAATTACTTAGTTAACATATCTTAAGATTGAGTCATTATCACTATTAATGTAATTAAATATTGATTTTATTTATTTTACTTAAATAATAATTATATATATAAAAAAACCTTTAAAAACACTTCCAAAGATAGACCAAATACACCAACATAGAGGGGGACAACAAACATCACCTCAAATAGAACAATATATAATATCTAATAATAATACTAATATTTTTATTAATACATGTCATAATTTAGTGATAGGACAGATTATAAAAAGAATATTTTATTTTATTTTAAAAAAATATAGTGCTAAAGTCTAATTATTTTATTACTAATAATATTTTGGTTGGAATTTTTGTTTGTGGTTTTTTGAATAATTAGTAAAGAGCCCACCTTTCTTTTTTCTTTTTATTTTTATAATATATATTTAAAAGAATAGATAAAGAATTATATAAACGGGTTAGCTGTCAATAATAAACACTTTCGTCATTTTGTGTGACTCAATTTTTGTTGTAATGTTTTATTTTTGATGGAATTTAATTTAAAAAAAAAAAATAAACTTAGATAAGTCGTCAATTTTTTTTAGTTGTAACACAGATGTTCAAAGGAGAGATCAGATATGTGGATTGCTCCAAATGAATGTTGCAGATGACAACAGTAAGCACTAAGGCTTATCGAGTACCATGGGAAGAAACAAAACAACACTTCTTGGCTACTTGAAGGAGAGGCACACAAAGGTTCAAAGCTTCCAAGTACCTCTCAAAGGCAAGAAAGGAGATTTTGATTAAAACTGTTACACAAGCACTTCCCAATTATGCTATGAGCGTTTTTCTACTTCCCCTTAACTTAAGCCGAGATATGGAGCAACATATGACCAAGTTTTAGTGAAAAACATCGAAAGAAAAGAGTTCAGGATTCATTGGCTATCTTGGGATAAGATGACTCATCACAAAAGTGTGGGAAATATGGACTTTCGTAACTTAAGAGATTTTAATCTCGCCCTTTTAGACAAGCAAGGCTGGCAGTTGTTCACTCGGACACTCTTTGGTATATAAGATTTTTCGTGCAAGATATTTTGCTAAAGATAATTACCTTACCGCTCAATTGGGTAATAACCCAAATTTAGTATGGCGGAGTGTCTTGAAAGCTCAAAAAGTGGTGCGTAAAACGGTAAAAGGGTACGTTGGAGTATTGGGGATGGAAGAAATATCAATGTGTCGGGGGAGCCTTAGTTACCTGATAATGATAACCCCTTTATCATCTCAGGTCATTCAGGTCTTGAAAATGCTATAAGGTGTTTAATTTATTGGCTAACGGTGGTCAATTTTAGAGAGTAAGAGTCGTTCTAATAGACTTTTTATCTATTTCAGCACCAAAAAAAAATAGTTTAATTTTTTTATGCAATCCGAATAGTTTTGTTGAAAAAAAAAAGTTTAAACAGTTAAAAAAAACAGTCACGTGTGCAACAAGATATGTAAATTTTATTTACGATATTATAAATTGCTTGAAATTTTTTAAAATTTTACAAATAATCTTAAATAATTATAACATAAACAGTTATAAAAAAAAAAAATTAAAAAGTTTTCCTAACAAAATTTTTTTTTACTAAACTATCATTTTAAAAAAGTGCAATGTGGACTTATCCTATATTATATACTATATATGCATTAATTAATGGAAGAGTAATAATAGAGCAAAGAAATGTGGCATTTTCATCCCAAACAAAGAAACCAATAATCATAAAATAGAAAGAACATGGGTTTGTTTACAAGTTGGAGAGCCAAGTAAAGTAGTTCTCTTCTCTTATCCATCTATGTCTATAGTAAAAGTCTTTTCTAACATTCTTTATATGCACATGTGTTAATCACATCTTCTTTTTCTTTTCTTTTCTTTTCTTCAAGAGAAAAATACACACATACTTCCACTTTGTATTGAAAAATATTGGAACATTAATAAGACAGTTGTTTAGTTTTAGTCGGTGCTGCACCTTTTTTGGATGTATAAGAAAAGGGGTAAAATATAATATTTTGTATATTAAATTTTGTAAAAGTTATTAATTCGATTTTTTATTTTATTAAATGATAAAATAGACTCTATGTTTCTTAAATTAGTATAAATGACCCTTAACTCAATTTTTAATAATTTTTTTTTTAAAAAATATAACTAATTTGAAGACAATTCCTAGTACAAATTGTAACCAATTTTGTAATAACACATCAAAATCAGATTATTATTAAATTTTATTTTAACAAAAAAAATAGTTCATGGTATTATTTAGTATTATTTTGAAAATATAAAGCCTGATTTATTATTTAACAAAATAGAGAATCTAATATTAATTTTTGTAAAATATAGAGTCTAGTCAATAACTTTTATATAAAAAAATATTAATTATTATTAAAAAACCAAAATGCCCCTATAAAAAAAATACACCTCTCACTTCAAAAACTTAAAGTTTAGAATTGATCAAGATCTTAGCGTAATTATCTTTTTTATACGTGTGATAATTAATTATTTAAATTTATTTTATAAATAACTATAACATATACACTATAACAAAAATTGACTGAAAAAACTTTTATAAATATCGAAATAGATATATCATATCTACATATGACTTCTTATTTGTAATTACTATCATCTCTAAATCTCTCAAGTGTCTCAACTACTATAATTTGAGAGTAGAAGCTTGGAAATTGGTGTAGTAATGTGGATGTCAGCTTTAATAAATGGTCATCTTCCAAAACCAATTGAAGAGTGATTATAATTACAATATTGCTAATAGGTATGATGGTGTTTAATACTTTTTTTACTATCATGTCACTATTAATGTAATTAAGTATTGAATTTTATATAACTTAAAGAAAAATAATTTTTAGACAATATCGTTAATCAATTATAAGACGCCGCTTATGGAAGGTGATGGACACCACTACTAGCCAATACTCTTATAATTATATGAGAGGAAATGAAAAGCAAAGTACCCCACATTTTGGTCATTTGGTGTCTATCCCATCTTGACATTTTCAAGGTTTGGATAGGCCAAGTTGAATAAAGAGGACCCTCTTTTAATTTATTTAAATGCATCCATCTTAATCTATTGAATTTTGTTTTTGCAAAAGATATCCCATCAAAAGTGATCAACTAGCCATCCCAATTAGTCAAAACCCTAGAAAGAAAATCATGTTTAAATGAGTCATGAAATTGTTTTGAATCTTTTCAAAGCCCATATTGATTTCTTTTCCTATCTCTTTCTTGTTAACTAGGCGTTTGGTTGAGAGGAATAAAAATATAGGAATAGGAATGAGAATGGGAATAAGAATAGGAATGGAATGGAACAAAATTTAAAATGCATACAAAAAATTGATAAAAAAATAATTAAATTTTTTTTCTTATTACATTGGAATGGTCATTCCTTTCTTTTTAAAATGGAATAGTCATTCCACCAAAATGGTGGAAAGAGCATTCCATTGGAATGCCATTCTAATACTTTAAAATGCAACCAAACAAAGGAATGGAATGAAAATTATTTTCTTTCCATTCCATTCTATTTCATTATCCGGGATAAAACTATATAATATCGGCTTTTACCATTAAATTAAGGACCATGAATGTGTACCTCTAATTATTAATTAATGCAACCTTACAAATTTATTCATCTTCAAATTTACAAAAAATAATAGGAAATTGATTAGTGAGGTATTTGATATTACTCATTGTCACTTTGTTTAATGGTGTTGATAAAAGAATGAAAACGAACGAGCTTTCTTTGAAACCGATACAATCAAAACTTTCATGTATAAATGATAAATCCAAGTACAATTCGTGTTTTATTACAATTAATCTTAGAATATATGTCAATTATGATTATCTTGATGATGAACCATCATCCTAAATGACAAATTCAAGTGCAATTGAGTTAATTTTCACGATGAATAATAATATTTCACACGATTAGTTATTTGGTTGTCAAAAATTAACTAAAACATACAAACTTGTTTAAATTTAGATTATTTATTTTTAGTTTGGTCAATTTCAATACTAATTTATTGTTTAATAAGTTATTAATAATATTATCCGAGTAATAGTAAGTGCACTCAAAATATGTATCAAAATATTATATATATATCGATATAACATTTTTTTTGTTGTTGTTTTTTTTTCATTGAGCGAGTCATTGAAAATAAATATAAATAGAAATAAAAAAAAACTAAATAATATATATTTTTTAAAAGAAATGAGAGAAAATTAAAAATGTTATTAACTCATTATTTATTTTATTAGTCATTAAGAGGGAGGTTCCTTTGTTTGGGCAAAAATTAGAACTTGAGACAGTTAGTGTTGTGGTGGACCAAATTTTTATTTATAATTAGATTAAGACTGTTAGCTGAGTTGGTAGAAGTAAAGAAGTATGGAGACCATTTTTTTAAGCATATGGAGACCATTTATTTATATCTAAAATCCTTAAGAACTTTTAAGGGAAAATTCTTAGAAGGGTAAAAAGTAGTTTTTCTAAATAGAAAGTAATCATATGATATTATTGGTAGTTTTTATTCTTTAAAGCAATTAGAGTTTAAAAGTTCATGATTAGATGCTCTAAAATAAGATTGGTAGCTTTTGACTCAATTTTTGTCACCCAAATATCTTATCTTTGAAAGATTAGAGAAGAAAGAAAAAGTGGATGAGTTTTGCTATAGATTACATCATCCTAAAATTATTTAACATATGGTGAAGAACAATCTTTATTGATTTTACTAAAATGGTATAATTTTATCCCCCATATTATTGTAACGCCCTTACTTACGTAAAATAAGATGCCATAAATAAACTGGCGTTAAGATACTAATGTTGCCTTTATTTAGAAAAAAAAAACACTTTTCAAAACATGGGTACCCAGTTGAAAATAAAGTATTACCACTTAGAGAAAAGTAATAGAAAATTTAAACGACAACATCCTCGATAAGTTTAATAAAATAATAAAAAAAAAGAAACTTTCAGCGGAAGATGGCCAAGACCACACGCAGTTACATGATCACACGAGATACACCCCATGCTGCCCAGACTCAACTTGTCACCGAAAGCTTACAGGCTTACTTATCTGCACATAGGGGGTAAATAAGGGGTGAGCTGCAAAGCCCAGTAAGGAAAAACACAATACTATGTACCAGCATTCACACATCATAGCACAAACATATACATCAAACATACAACAACCTAATCATAAGTATAAATAGAGGCAGCCACACAAATACTGAAATACCACACACTCACACTCACAATCACACTCCAGCTTCCATACAAATCTGGAGTGTCTTACGTTCTTAACCAGAACGCAGTACCAATAACCAGTGCACCCGTACGTACACTGCCTCACTTACCACATCACCATACATGTGTGGTTTCCAACCACTTCCAAGTACCTGGAACATGATTAAACAACCATATACAATTCATCGATAAAACACTATTTCACCGAAACTATCACATTCCACAGTTTCAATACAATTTATTCAAGCAGTCATACTAGATACTCAAACCATATAAAAAGCAAGTATAAAGTATCATTATTTTTCCTTACCTCAACTCCGCTGTAATTAACTCTTACGATACCTTCTAGGCCCTATAACAATTAGTGAAACCCTTAGTCCACCGATAAACTCAATATATTTATTACTCTTACTGTACAGCAAGTTTAACCTAGAATTTGACATATAAAACGTTTGAATTAGAAGTCCTACTGTTCACAAAGTTTTTAGTTAATTGAAAGACCTTTCTAACGGTATAAAGATCATCAAAATCGGAGCTATAATCTAGGAGTTATGCATGTTTTCTCAAAACAGTTTCTTTAAAATCTTGGATCACGCCGATTTCTGAATACAGCCTAAAAATAAATGTTTTAAAAATAGTTACACCCTGATCTAGACAATACTTTCTTCATAAAAAATGTAGCTATTTTCCTAAGCTTTAAAACGAGATAAAGATCTTTTAAAATGGATCGAAATTGAGAGAGATATTGAATTTTTACTGAAGACACTTTTTCTGAAACGAAACTTAAAACGAAATACCATAACCGAGTAAAGATCCTAACTTTTGACTGGTAAGAACTCCGAACTAGGGAAAGGTTTCTTCAAAGAAAATATGGATTATTGAATTATCTTTCTAACAGTACAAGAATCGCTTGAAAATAATAGATATCGAGAGAGATATGACACTTTTACTAAGGCAATATCGAAAAGAAATTTTAAAAAAAAACTGTAAATCGACAGTCTGTAAAACATGAATTTTTTGACATCGAAATATTCAGAATTAGGAAAGAGTTTCTTCATAGAAAATATAGATCATTAAATTATCTTTAAAACGGTACCTAGATCACTGAAAACGGACCTATGGGGAGAGAGATATGATAGTTTTATGAAAGCCTATTTCTCTGAAAACGAAAATAAAAAAAGTACGAATTTTACCTGAAGATTTCGAAGACACGGAACGATGATCGGTTGATTGCTAACCCCGAAGCTCTTAAGATTAAAACAATTGATTTGGTTCAATAGAGAGAATAAAAAAAGAAATTGAGAGATTGTGAGAATAAGGGAATACGATACTATCTGGCTGCTAGGGTTATAGAGTATATACGTATATAACATATCGTATAATAGGTTTAAATTTAAAAATAAATATCTAACTAATCAGATAAAATTATGCTGATTTAAATTTAAATTTTAAATTTTAAACTAACTAACTAATCTAATGCTTCACTATTTATTTATCTCACTATTTAATATATATATATATCATTTTTTTCTAATCACACACGCACAACAACAACAACAACAACAACAACAACAACAACAACAACAACAACAACAACAACAATAATAATAATAATAATAATAATAATAATGATAATAATAATAATAATAAAAATAAACTGGATATTACATTCTACCCTCCTTAAAGGAAATTTCGTCCTCGAAATTAGACTTACCAAAAAGTTCGGGGTACTGTTCTTTCATGTCTCCCTCCATTTCCCACGTTGCCTCCCTTTCTGAACGGTTGCTCCACAGAACTTTTACTAGAGGAATACTTTTGGACCTTAACTCCTTCGTTCCTCTCTCTATAATGCGAACTGGTCGCACTTCATAACTCAAGTCCTGCTTTAGCTCCATTCTTTCATAGTTCAGCACGTGTGATGGATCCGACACGTATTTTCATAGCATAGAAATATGGAACACATTATGCGTCTCAGCTAATACTGGTGGCAATGCCAGTCGATAAGCTACCTGTCCCACTCTGTCCAATATCTCAAAAGGACCTATAAATCTTGGACTTAGCTTTCCTCGCTTTCCAAAACGCATAACCCCTTTCATAGGTGACACTCGAAGGAACACTTTATCACCCACTGCAAATTCCACATTACGTCTCTTTGCGTCGGCATAACTTTTCTGGCGGCTTTGTGCAGTTACCATTCTATTTCGAATCTTTTCTACCGCTTCAGTGGCCTCTCTTACTAGGTCTGGGCCTAAGTATCGCTTTTCGCCAACCTCATCCCAGTGTAGTGGTGATCGACACTTCCTCCCATACAACATTTCATAGGGTGCCATCCCTATTGTAGATTGATAGCTATTGTTGTACGAGAACTCCATTAGTGGCAAATAGTTGCTCCAGTTACTTGGGAAATCCAACGCACAAGCTCGTAGCATGTCTTCTAGTATTTGAATAGTTCGTTCTGATTGTCCATCAGTTTGAGGGTGGAATGCTGTACTCAACTTCGCTTTGTGCCCAAAGCACTTTGCACACTTTCCCAAAACTTAGAAGTAAAAACTGAACCTCTATCAGATACAATGGTCTTTGGGACTCCGTGTAGCCTTACAATTTCTTTTACATACAGTTCAGCATATTGCTCTGCGTTGTAATTAGTGCGCACAGGCAGAAAATGTGCTGATTTAGTGAGTCTGTCGATAATCACCCAGATGGAATCCTGTTGTTTGCTGTTCTTCGGTAACCCTGTCACAAAATCCATAGCAATATCTTCCCATTTCCACTCAGGAATATCAAGAGATTGCAACAGCCCCTGCAGTCTCTCGGTGTTCGGCCTTAACTTGCTGGCGGTAAGACATTTTGCTACAAATTCTGCTATATCATTTTTCATTCCCGCCACCAATACCTACCTTTCAGATCATTGTACATTTTGGTTGATCCTGGGTGTAAAGAATAGGGTGTAGTGTGCGCCTCTTGTAAGATTTTTGATTGCAACTCCGCTTCCTTAGGTACACACACCCTTGTCTTGTATAGTAGAATACCCTCTTCATTAACTGAGAAGTCCCCGGGTTTCCCATTTTGTAGTTCGACCCGCTTCTTGATTAAAAACTCATCTTGGGCTTGTTCTTCTTTGATATTCTCTAATAAATTTGATTCAATTGTGAGGTTAGCTAGCTTTCCTGTTACTAACTCTATTCCAGATCTCTCGATTTCCTGTTGCAACGGCACTTTTAATGCCCTTAACATTGATAAGCTTGCATAGTTGCGTCTGCTAAGTGCATCCGCCACTACATTAGCCTTTCCAGGATGGTACAGTATCTCACAATCGTAATCTTTTACCAGTTCCAACCACCGCCTCGTCTCATGTTGAGCTCTTTCGCGTAAAGAAGTATTTTAGGCTTTTGTGATGTGTATATTTCACACTTCTCTCCATAGAGGTAGTGCCTCCGCATTTTCAATGCAAAGACCACTGCCGCCAACTCTAAGTCATGAGTTGGGTACCTTGTCTCATACTCCTTTAGCCGCCTAGAGGCATAGGCTACCACCTTCTCATTCTCGCATCAACACACAGTAGAGCCCTTGCTTTGATGCGTCGCAATATACTACAAATTTGTCTTTGTTAGTTGGAACACACAGATGTGTGCGTTATGAGTTTATCTTTCAATGTCCGGAAGCTTTCCTCACATTTATCCGTCCATGCAAATTTTTGTTGCTTTCGAGTCAAATTCGTCAATGGTGTGGCTATTTTTGAGAACCCTTCAACGAATCTCCTATAATATCCAAATTAGTCCGAGAAAACTCCGAACCTCACTTGCGGTTTTTGGTTTTGGCCACTCTTCACTCGCTTCAATTTTCGCAGGTCCACCTCTACCCCATCTTTGGACACTATATGGCCTAGAAACGCCACTTTCTCCAACCGTAACTCACACTTTTTGAATTTGGCGTACAATTGGTGCTCTTTGAGTCTACTTAGAGTTAGCCTTAAGTGCTCCTCATGCTCTTCCATTGTCCTTGAATAAATGAGTATGTCATCAATGAATACCACCACAAACTTGTCAAGATATTCCTTGAATACTCTATTCATTAAATCCATGAAGGCCGCTTGGGGCATTGGTTAACCCAAATGACATCACTAGAAATTCATAATGCCCATACCGTGTTCGAAATGCCGTCTTTGCTATATCTTCCTCTCGGACTTTCAATTGGTGGTACCCAGATCTCAAGTCGATCTTTGAAAAGACGATCGCCCCTTGTAACTGATCAAACAAATCATCGATGCGAGGCAAGGGATACTTGTTCTTTATAGTCACTTTGTTCAGCTCTCGATAGTCTATACACATCCGCATACTACCGTCCTTCTTCTTGACGAACAACACTGGCGCACCCCAAGGTGAGTAACTTGGTCTAATGAATCCCTTGTCTAAAAGATCTTGTAGTTGAGCCTTCAATTCCTTCAATTCATTGGGAGCCATGCGGTATGGAGCCCTCGAGATTGGTGCTGTGCCTGGCGCTAACTCAATCACAAATTCTATCTCTCTATCTGGGGGTAGCCCTGGTAGGTCTTCCGGAAAAACTTCTTGGAATTCACATACTATGTGGACATTCTCTGGCTTGAGGGTGGTTTCTCTGGACTTGTCTACTATGCTGGCCAAGTATGCTTGACATCCCGCACGTATCATCTTTTGTGCCTTTAGGGCTGTAACTAGCGGTAAGCTTGACTTGACTTTGATTCCTTCAAATATGAATGCCTCTCCAGATTCTGGGGTGAAAGTCACTGTCCTCTTTCGGCGATCTATTGTTGCTCCATGTCGTGATAGCCAATCCATACCCAAGATAAGATCGTAATCCCTCATCTCCAGCTCTATCAGATCTCCACTAAGTTCCTTGTCTGCAATCCTTATTGGCGCATCCCGCACTCCTCTAGATGATATCATAACCTCGCCCGAGGGCAACTCCGTCATGAACTTATAACTAAAGTTTACATACGGTAGTTCTAACTTATCTATCATCTTTAAAGCAATAAATGAGTGCGTAGCTCCAGAATCAAATAAAACAGTACATAGTTTTTCAGAGATAGAAATCGACTCCGCAACCACGGTGTTACTAGTCTCGGCCTCCCCTCCGGTTAGTGCAAATACTCGAGCCGGGACAAGTTTGTCATCCTTGAGTTGATCACCTTTTTGTGGACGATCCTTCTTATAGTGGCCTGGTTGCCCACACTTGTAACAAGTCTTGCCTTTCAGTCGACATTCTCCCGGATGCTTACGACCACATGTTGGGCATAGCGGGTACTCCACATATGGCTTCTTCCCTTTGTAGTTATTGGACCCTATCTTGTTTCTCTTGTCGGCTTCGTTGTGTTGGTTAGTTGGCGTTTTCTTTTGTTATCACCACCTCCATTACGGCCTTTCGGCCTCCCACCTTCCGTATTGTCTTTACGTATACGACTTTCACACAACTCGACTTCTAGGGCTTTTTCTAGTACCTCAGCATACGTGGTTGCCCTTACTCCTGACATCGCTATGTCCCGACTTATTCGGGAGTCGAGCCCTTCAAGAAACGATGAATCCTCGAAACTCGGCAGGAACCGGATCCGTGGCAAACTTTGCTAATCCGTCAAATTGGCGAGCATACTCGTAATCGTAGACTTACCCCGCCTCAAGTTTGTGAACTCATTAACTCTAGCCGAGCGTATTGCTTCACCGTAGTATTTTTTGTTAAAAACTTGTACAAAGTCGGCCCAAAGTCATTGCGGCCACATCCCGTGTTTGTTTAATAACATCCCACCGTATGCGGGCATCCTTTTTCAATAAACTAGCGGCCAAGCTACACTATCTCTGTTACCGAGCCGCATGTACTCAACAATACCTTCCACTGTTCTTAACCATTCCTCAGCTTCCATTGGATTCGAGCCCCCTTAAAAATTTGGTGGGTGTTGCTTGCGGAACCTTTCATATATTGGTTCCCATCGACCCTCCGGCACAGGCATGTATTGCACCGGCAAAAATTGATGTTGTCCTTGATTGGGTTGTTCCTGACGGTTGAGAGCCTCTTCATCTCGCTTCCTAATTTCTTCCTTGAGACGAGCAACTTCTTGCGCCAAATCTTCTTGTTGTGGTGGCACCACTACAGGGGCATTTTGGTGTTCTTGACCAACTACCCCAGCAGGGACTTCGTGGTTACCCCCACCTTGACCTGGTTGCTGTCCATTTACAGGGGCATTTTGATTCTCCTGGATCACCGCCTCGGCAGGGACATGCTGGTTTCCCCTGCCTCGACCGCGAGCACATCCTCGCCCTCGACCTCTAGCTCGGTCTCTTACAGCCGCTCTTTCATTCAAGCGGGTTGATCTTCTGGGTTCACCGTTTTCCATCAAATCCCTTAACTTGTTCTTCAAAAGAAAGGAGATGGTATCGATAAGAAAAATAACCAAAGATGTATCTCGCTCAAAAAGGAAATATCTATACACTAAATTATATAAACTAAAAAAAAACGTAAATCATCAAGCAACAATTCACCATGTAAAATAAATAAATAAATAAATAATCTTCACTCATAAAAAAAAAATTACACTAATAAGAAAATTGTTTGAGTTATACTAAAATTCTAACTCCGAAGAATCAGTTAATTGTTTCGATTAACCATACCCTAAACTTCTAGCTAACTAAAGGAAAATTAAAAGATAAAGACTAAACCAAATTTAACATATAAGACATAACATATATAAAGCATACATACTTGATGACAAGTTGATCCTTTGCAGCGATGGTGTGTATGTCGCGTGAATTCAAGATCAATGTAACTGTGGCTCTGGTACCATTTGTAACATCCCCGCTTCAAGCCTCCATTGGGTCCTTCCACCCACGGAATAATGGCTCTTATACACGAGTACGCCACTCTGGATGCTTCATGGACTGATGACTGACCCTACAGACCAACACAAGTGTTTCCAGCGTGCTTTGTCCTCACTCACACGCTTCTTGGGAAAACTTCCCAGGAGGTCACCCATCCTGAAATTGCTCCCAGGTCAAGCACGCTTAACTGTGGAGTTCTTTCGTGATGGGCTACCGAAAAACAAGATGCACCTTGTTGATATAGGTAGTACCAATCAATCCATTTAAGCCATTTTCAACTGTGTAGTCCCATACCTACACAGTCTCCGAATCATCCCACTTGACCTTCCCCAGGCGGTGTGGGATTGCACAGCTTACCCGGTATTTCTCCTTACGGATCACGGGACTACTGACTGTCACAATCACCCCCCCTTACAGGGTCTGACGTCCTCGTCGACCACACTTCCGGCTGGGTCAAGGCTCTGATACCATTTGTAACGCCCTTACTTACGTAAAATAAGATGCCATAAATAAACTGGCGTTAAGATACTAATGTTGCCTTTATTTAAAAAAAAAAAACACTTTTCAAAACATGGGTACCCAGTTGAAAATAAAGTATTACCACTTAGAGAAAAGTAATAGAAAATTTAAACGACAACATCCTCGATAAGTTTAATAAATTAAAAAAAAAAAAAACTTTCACGGAAGATGGCCAAGACCACACGCAGTTACATGATCACACGAGATACACCCCATGCTGCCCAGACTCAACTTGTCACCGAAAGCTTACAGGCTTACTTATCTGCACATAGGGGGTAAATAAGGGGTGAGCTGCAAAGCCCAGTAAGGAAAAACACAATACTATGTACCAGCATTCACACATCATAGCACAAACATATACATCAAACATACAACAACCTAATCATAAGTATAAATAGAGGCAGCCACACAAATACTGAAATACCACACACTCACACTCACAATCACACTCCAGCTTCCATACAAATCTGGAGTGTCTTACGTTCTTAACCAGAACGCAGTACCAATAACCAGTGCACCCTTACGTACACTGCCTCACTTACCACATCACCATACATGTGTGGTTTCCAACCACTTCCAAGTACCTGGAACATGATTAAACAACCATATACAATTCATCGATAAAACACTATTTCACCGAAACTATCACATTCCACAGTTTCAATACAATTTATTCAAGCAGTCATACTAGATACTCAAACCATATAAAAAGCAAGTATAAAGTATCATTATTTTTCCTTACCTCAACTCCGCTGTAATTAACTCTTACGATACCTTCTAGGCCCTATAACAATTAGTGAAACCCTTAGTCCACCGATAAACTCAATATATTTATTACTCTTACTGTACAGCAAGTTTAACCTAGAATTTGACATATAAAACGTTTGAATTAGAAGTCCTACTGTTCACAAAGTTTTTAGTTAATTGAAAGACCTTTCTAACGGTATAAAGATCATCAAAATCGGAGCTATAATCTAGGAGTTATGCATGTTTTCTCAAAACAGTTTCTTTAAAATCTTGGATCACGCCGATTTCTGAATACAGCCTAAAAATAAATGTTTTAAAAATAGTTACACCCTGATCTAGACAATACTTTCTTCATAAAAAATGTAGCTATTTTCCTAAGCTTTAAAACGAGATAAAGATCTTTTAAAATGGATCGAAATTGAGAGAGATATTGAATTTTTACTGAAGACACTTTTTCTGAAACGAAACTTAAAACGAAATACCATAACCGAGTAAAGATCCTAACTTTTGACTGGTAAGAACTCCGAACTAGGGAAAGGTTTCTTCAAAGAAAATATGGATTATTGAATTATCTTTCTAACAGTACAAGAATCGCTTGAAAATAATAGATATCGAGAGAGATATGACACTTTTACTAAGGCAATATCGAAAAGAAATTTTAAAAAAAAACTGTAAATCGACAGTCTGTAAAACATGAATTTTTTGACATCGAAATATTCAGAATTAGGAAAGAGTTTCTTCATAGAAAATATAGATCATTAAATTATCTTTAAAACGGTACCTAGATCACTGAAAACGGACCTATGGGGAGAGAGATATGATAGTTTTATGAAAGTCTATTTCTCTGAAAACGAAAATAAAAAAAAGTACGAATTTTACCTGAAGATTTCGAAGACACGGAACGATGATCGGTTGATTGCTAACCCCGAAGCTCTTAAGATTAAAACAATTGATTTGGTTCAATAGAGAGAATAAAAAAAGAAATTGAGAGATGGTGAGAATAAGGGAATACGATACTATCTGGCTGCTAGGGTTATAGAGTATATACGTATATAACATATCGTATAATAGGTTTAAATTTAAAAATAAATATCTAACTAATCAGATAAAATTATGCTGATTTAAATTTAAATTTTAAATTTTAAACTAACTAACTAATCTAATGCTTCACTATTTATTTATCTCACTATTTAATATATATATATATCATTTTTTTCTAATCACACACGCACAACAACAACAACAACAACAACAACAACAACAACAACAACAACAACAACAACAACAACAACAACAACAATAATAATAATAATAATAATAATGATAATAATAATAATAATAAAAATAAACTGGATATTACAATTATATAGAACAAAATTCATTTTCTTATACCCTAAATTTGTTTTAGCTTTAGCTCGATTTGATGTACCTTAACTTTTGATAATTTTTTTTTTAAATATAGAGTACATCAACTCAATTATAATGTAGCGATTATAAAGATGAATGGAATGCATTACTTTAGAATTGTTGAAAAAATAATAAACTTCAAACGCAACCAAATAACAAAAAAACGAAGCAAAACAATTTACTCAGTTTGGTAAAATTACTAAATCCACAAAGAGAGAGATATATTTCACTTATCACTTCAAAATTACATAAGCTTTCTATCTCAATCTCTCCACCTAAATTCTAATAGACTATTTGTTTCTTCCTCACTCTTACCACACAACAAACTCACGCACACTTTTCTTTTCACAACTTATTATTTTTCTCCTCACACACACAAAATATATATATAAAGTTACAAAACTTCAGTATCAAGACAACTTAAGAACCAAGACATTTTAAAGTTTTCTTAAGAAGACTCATCAAAACTTAGACACCAAATTTTTTTTTTCCACAATTAATAATTATCTAAAAAGATAATTATAATTTAACAAATAAAAAATAAATAATTTGAATCAAACTTGCAAGAACAAACTCTTTTTTTTTTTACATAATCTAGAACACAATTCATTCTATTAACTATTAAGGGCTCGTTTGGAACGTCGTATTAGGTCGTATTGTATTGTATTGTATTATATTATATTGAATTGGATTATATATCATATTTTTATATAATACTATGATAAACTTTAATTTATACTAAAATATTATATATTTAGGTGTCTATAAAAGTTAATATCACATATAGTTTTATATAAAAATATTGCATAAAATACAATTCAATATAATACAATACAATACAATACGACCTAATACGGCGTTCCAAACGAGCCCTAAGTGACTTAAATTTGATCTTAATAGTAAAGACAATGAAATAGGGTGACATAATAGGGGGCCTCAAAACAACTCACAACTTTCTTTCTTTCTTTCCTTGACTAATTATTATTAAGAAATAAACTTAAATAAAAGAAAAAAAAAAACAAAGGGACAGAAGAATCATAAAGAAACCAAACAAAGAAAAGGAAAACACAATAACCAATTGTCACCTCCACTCTCTCTCTCTCTTCTTTATAATAGTATTAATAAGGATGAGGTGCCATGTGAGTTTATTATCTTCATTTCCTCTTTTTTCTTTTCTCCCTTTACAAATCCACAAACAAATATAATCATCTATAGTGAGTGAAAAGACCAAATTGCCCCTACCATAAAATAAAATTGCTTTCCTGTAAAGAAATTAACAGATCATAGTATAAGCAAAAATGGAGGAAGAGAAGAAGAAGATGACGATGATGATGATGGCTACAACAACCAATCCAACTATCCCAGAAAGCCAAAGTTGGAAACTTTATGACAACCCATTTTACGATTCTCATCAAAATCATAATCATCATCATCACCATAGCCAAAAGCTTCAAAAACAGAGCAAGAACCTTCAGTGTCTTCACATTCCTATCTCAGCCAGAAAATTAGCTGCTTCTTTTTGGGATCTGACCTTTTTCAGACCAGTAATGGAATCAGAGCTCGATCAGGTTAAAACCCAAATGGCCGATTTGAAAACAGAGCTGGAATGCGAACGCAGAGCAAGAAGGAAGCTTGAAGCTATGAACAAGAGGCTGGTCAAAGAGTTGACCGAGGTGAGAAAGGGAAAAGAAGAAATGGAGAAAATGTGTGAAGAAATGGCTAAAGAGATTTCTTTTGATAAAGGTGAGATTTTTAGGATGAAGAAAGAATTTGATGAAGAGAGAAAGATGATGAGAGTTTCTGAGGTTTTGAGAGAAGAAAGAGTTCAGATGAAGTTAGCTGAAGCTAAGATTTTTCTTGAAGAGAAGCTTTTGGAGTTTGAAAACTCTTCTTCTTCTAAAGCTTCTAAAGTTAATAATAATAATGATTCTGTTTGTTTCTCGGGAAAATTTAGAAATTTGGTATTGGGTAATAATAATAATAATGATAATTCAATTGTCTCATCAAAATCATATCTTGGTCATCATATTGATCAAAATGATTTTGGTAATTCAACTGGTTTTTCTTCTTCTTCTTCATCTTTACAGATTTTCCCGAGAAAATCAGCTTCCTCAGAAAGTGAAAATCCTCATATAAAGAGAGGAATTAAAGGGTTTGTTGAATTTCCAAGAGTGGTTAGAGCAATTGGATCGAAACATCATAGGCATTATTGGGGTACAAAATTGGAGTGTCAAAAAGCTCAGTTAAGGATTTTTCTTAACCAAAAAAATCCCATTTCTTCATCTAATAATAATCTTGTTATTAGTTAAAGATAACATTTTTATTGTTGTTTTTATTTTACTTTTCCTTCTTTTTTGATTAAAGTTGTAATCTTTTTTGTTTTTAGGACACAAATGTATGTGTGATAAGTCTGGATTATTGTTGTTCTTGATAAAATAATTACTAGAATTATGGTGTAGTAGATACATATGTTGTTTAAGTTTGTATCATTATTGTATATGATTTTGTTAGATCATGTTGCTGTGGATCTGGGCTATAGTGTGTTCTTTTTTAAAAGGTTTGAATTTTAATAAATATTTTCTATATTGAGACCAAAATTATTAAAGTTTTGTAGTGTAAATTTCACTAAACATGAACATGTGTGTGCATATATATATATATGAATACATTATTATTATTATTATTATTATTATTATTATTTTTGTTGCAAATACAAATCATCAAAATATAATTTAGTACCAGGTAGCCCATCACGAAAGAACTCCACAGTTAAGCGTGCTTGGCTTGGAGCAATTTTAGGATGGGTGACATCTTGGGAAGTTTTCCCAGGAAGCGTGCGAGTGAGGACAAAGCACGCTGGAAACACTCGTGTTGGTCTGTAGGGCCAGTCGTCAGTCCATGAAGAAGCCAGAGTGACGTACTCGTGTATAAGAGCCATTCATTCCGTGGGTGTAAGGACCAAATGGAGGCTTGAAGCGGGGACGTTCAAATGGTATCAGAGCCTTGACCCAGCCGGAAGTGTGGTCGACGAGGACGTCGGACCCCGTAAGGGGGGGTGATTGTGAAAGTCAGTAGTCCCGTGATCCGTAAGGGGAAATACCGGGTAAGCTGTGCAATCCCACACCGCCTGGAGAAGGTCAAGTGGGATGATTCTGACACTGTGTAGATATGGGATGTTACAAATGGAGGCTTGAAGCGGGGACGTTACAAATGGTATCAGAGCCTTGACCCAGCCGGAAGTGTGGTCGACGAGGACGTCGGACCCCGTAAGGGGGGGTGATTGTGACAGTCAGTAGTCCCGTGATCCGTAAGGGGATATACCGGGTAAGCTGTGCAATCCCACACCGCTTGGGAAAGGTCAAGTGGGATGATTCAGAGACTGTGTAGGTATGGGACTACACAGTTGAAGAGAGCTTAAATGGATTGATTGGTACTACCTATGTCAACAAGGGGCATCTTGTTTTCCGGTAGCCCATCTCGAAAGAACTCCACAGTTAAGCGTGCTTGGCCTGGAGCAATTTCAAGGATGGGTGACCTCCTGGGAAGTTTTCCCAGGAAGCGTGCGAGTGAGGACAAAGCACGCTGAAAACACTCGTGTTGGTCTGTAGGGTCAGTCATTAGTCCAGAAAGCAGCCAGAGTGGCGTACTCGTGTATAAGAGTCATTCATTTCGTGGGTGTAATGGAAGCTTGAAGCGGGGACGTTACATGCCACTGGTACTTGTGTTAGTATTGTGTTGTGCAAAAAAGCCTGATACAAATGTAAATTTACATACGGTTAATTAGGGTCCCTAATTTAGTTTTTTTTTAGAGTTCGAGTTCTCGTAGTGACATTAATCCTAAGCCTTAAAAGTGATGCTCATTTGTGAATAACTAGGTGTTATATTATTGTTAATATAATAATATGTAGATTAAAATGTGGTAATATATAATATTATGTGAATAATATATATTAAGTGTGTATGGTAAATAAATGTGTAACCTATAACTTAACCTACACTTTTGTAACCTACATAGTAACTTGGAGAGGAGTTACAATTTGTTGTCATTTGTAATTCTTGTGTTGATCACATATTATTAGTGTAATAAAAGGGTTGTTACACAATTTGGTTTAAGGATTTCAAAATTATGATGATATAGTTGTTACAAAATGTAATACTCATTTATGGGAGAGAAATGAGGTGGTATTTTGAATCCTTAGAGTGATCATCTAAACACTATATAAAGGAGTCTAATGTGCTCATTGAGATGAAGTTTTCTATCAAAAAAGCACATTGCTAGAAAACCCTAAGGCTTGATAATTCCTAAAGCTATTTCCATGAGAGTTCCCTTAGTGCTTAGAGATAGGGGGAAATAAGCTTTTGGACAAAGGTGTAATACCTTGTTCAAGCCATGGTGATCCCCACTAATCTACACTCAAGGTTGTGAGTGAGTGTTTATATATATATATTATTCTCTTGTTATATATATACATATATTATATTACATGTGTTGTAATCTTCTCTTCTACCTTTCATATATATATATAATATATAGTGTATATATATGTATTGTAACATATATTTAATCAATCTCTTATTTTAGTCCTTGTATTATTTTACAATAGAGTTGTAATAAATCTTGATTTTCTTCCATTGTTATAAAATCTCTAACACTAGGTGTATGTGTGTCTTTTGGGTAGGCCATAGCTTTCTTCTGAGAGAGTTTCAGTTGGTAATGATCTTAAAAATTGTGTATAAGCTTTAATTTATCTTTCAATGGTCTCCAAAACTACTATTAAATTAAAGGAGCTAGAAATAAGATGGGCACTATATGATCTCACTTTAAGTAATAATAATAATAAGAGCATTGCTATTAGGCACCAGTGGTGCCTAGCACCTTTGCGACATGTCGCGTTGCGATTGGCTAGCGATACTCCCTAAAAACTATTATATTAAATTATATGGGACCCGATACTTAGTTGTACCAATAGCGATATTGACACATAGGAAGGTACTAGGCACCACTGGTGCCCTTTAGCATTTCTCTAATAATAATTTAGAAGAGCTTGAGACGTTGCTTTGTTGGCAAAGGAAAAATTGAAGAATGCGTAGTGGCAAGCATTTATATTGCATTAAACTACTATTAAGTTTATATTAAATACAATTTATGCTTAGTGATCTAAGTTAGTTAATAAACACTCCAATTATATACATGTGGCTCTAATACTATAAATACGGCTGAATTTTTTGTCTTCACACTAAATTGATATGAGTTCGAGAAACACAAAAATTGACACGATACAACATTAAAAAATATAAAATTTAAAAGCAGATATAACATGATGTTGCATATATAAATATATAACACAATAATATTAAAAAAAATTATTTATTATTATTTTTTTTTTGAATAAAAGCTGATAACTTTATTTAAAACAATTCTTGCGTAATTACATTATTAATGTTATTTGGAAGTGTCCACCGAATAACTACGCTCAGCATATAACCATGAGACTCGAGTAAGACCATGAGCCACACGATTAGCAGAACGTTTAACAAAACGTAAACAAACATGATTCAAATCTGAAATTATTCTCTTGCATTCTGCAATACAACAACCGAAAAGAGAATTAGTATTCACCGAGCTCCGGAAAGCTTGAACTGCTATGAGGCTATTCGATTCCACAGTGACATGAGAAAGCTTTGACTCCTTTATCCAATTTAGTACCTCTTTCACACCAAAAGACTCAGCAAGAGTCGGATTAACACTACCATTCCAAAACCCCGTTCTTGACTGCAAGACGTGGTCCCCAGAATCACGGAGAACTCAACCGTACCCAAATTTATTTCGATCCGCAAATTTGTGATTAAAAATAAAAAAAAAAGTTTATAACTAATTATAAATTATCATTATTATTTTATGACTAAAATATTTATGGGTAAAGCTATTAGTCACAAAAATTATAATTTGTTGTAATTAAATGTATTTTTAGTTATAATACTTGTTGTGGTTAAAATTAAATTAGTAATAACTTGTATTCAAATACCATATTTTAATTACAAGTAATTTTTTGTTGTGATTAAAAATTATATTTAGTCACAAAAAATTTATATTGTGCTAAAAATTATCACTAAAGATAATTTTTCTTATAGTACAAGTCCAAATGTACCACACCTTAGAAAGCTCAATAATTTAATAATAACATTTATTATAATAAATACTTATTTATTTGTCAAATATACATAATTTTTTTTTGAAATTTTTACACCAAAAATACAAATTACACACTTTATTACATATAAACCTACACACGGTCAAATCAACTTTTTTACCTTTTCTCAATATTTTATTACACATATACCACATACACATCACATCTATGCACCAGTCACGTCAACTCACCTATCAACCATCATGCATCCCTCAATCACTTCCCTCTCTCTTTTTCTTTTGTTTTCCTTTGATTTTTTTATTTCATTTCAGTTTTTTTTTTTTTTGAAATAACAAATAACCTCCATTGTTGAACCTTAACTCCCCACGATTCCTCAACCATTTTCCCTCTCATTTTTGTTCTTCAAAATTTTTTCAACTCCCTCTAAACCATCCCATAACATTTTTCTCTCTTTCTTTTTGTTTCTCAATCTTTATATAAAATGGATGTGACCCGTTCTTCTTCATCTCCTTCTCCTGTTCAAAAAAAAAATTCAAAATGGGTTTGAAATCACTAGCTAATAAAGCTAAGGGAAAACGTCCTTTTATTGAGGAGGAAGACTCTGATTTTGCTCCTCCATTAACGAAGCGTGGGAGAGCTCCTCCTAAGAAGAAAACAAAGGTCCGTGTGCAAGAAAAAATGGCTGAAGATGTTTATGGGAAAAACAATAATGTTGGTGTTGCTATTCGAACCGAGGTTTGTTTTCGGTTTCATTTTCGTTTCCCCCCAGTTTAAACATTTTCTTGTATTTCCATTTCATCGTTTTGGTTTTTTCTGGTTTGTGATATTTTAGGTTTTTCATTTTAAAATTTCGTTTGGTTTTCTTTGGATTTTTAGGACTTTAATTTTCTTTAATCAATTTTATTTTGTTCTTGGGTTTGGCATTTTAGTTTGTTTCTTATTAGTTTCGTTTCATTTTTGTTGTGTTTTATGTTCTGTTTGTGTTTCTAGTTTTTTTTAGATATTTTGAAACATTTGTTTTTGTTTTAGTGTCTCTAATCAGTGGGTTTTAGTTTTTTTTTTCTAGTTTTTTAATAGTTTAATATGTTTATGTATGATGTGTTTTGGGAATATTATTAGGTATAGTTGTTTGCTGTTCTTTTTTAAGTAACAATTCGATTTAGATGTTTGTAGTTTATATTCGTAGAGTTGTTTCTGCTTGTCAGTTTGTTTTTAGTTTTTTTATAGTTTTATTATAGTTTGTATACTTGTTTATTTACAATTTATATTTATTGCTGTTAATAAACTATAATAAAACTAAAATGAAACTATTAAGAAACGTTTAAATTTATTTCAGAAACTAACTATTTCTCAAAGTGTTTTCTCCTTTTCTTATTTCCAAAATAAATTCTTGCAAACAATTGAATTAAACTAATATAAAATAATGATGCAACTGTAAATCAACTTGAAAAGCCACAACACTTAATTCAATTTAATATAGTTGTGGTCATTGTGCTTTTTCATCAGTTTTATTTGAATCAGATCAATTGAATTAATAGTTGTATTTTTCTCGTTTTGGTTTCATTTTGGTTGTTTTGCAGTTTTGAAACGAGCGCGTATTTTCATCTTTATGGTTCGCTCTGTACAGCTGAAGGCTTAGTGCATGTGGTATTTTTGTAAATATTTGTATGTGGACTGTATAAATGTTTAATGGGCCGGCCCAAAGTATTTTTGTAATTTTTTTTCCTTTTTTGTATTTTTTTGTTTTTTTCCCTTTTTTTTTTTTTTGAACATTCAAATATATATATATACATTAAAATGAGAATATAACATATTTTATGGGGTTTCAAAATATGGGCTTGAGCTACATGGCATACATGTATTTATAGATAACTGTGACATCATTAATAAATTATTTTTTTTATAAAAAATAAAATAAAATACAATTAAAATAACACATTTGCAATAAATTTTATATTTCGGAGGATTTTTCACACACAAAAAAGAATAAAAAAAATAGAAAATAAAACTTTGAAACGATCATAATCTAGTGAAAACTAAAATTATTTTATGGAAAATAAAAACTATAGTAGTATTTATTGGTGTGTGTATTAATAGATTTAATAGAAACTATATAGGGAATCTTTATATAAAGTATGTACCAGTAAAAAAATTACAGTTTTACGTTTGTTTTTTTTTTTTTTATATATTTTATTGTATTCTATAAAAATAATATAAAGACAATAAAAAAATCACATAAAATAACAAGAAAATAATATTCAAACAATATAAAAATAATATACAAATAATAACAAAATTATAAAAGTACGATATAAAAATAATATGAAAAATATTAATAGATCGTATTTTCTGTAAATAAAATCTTAAAAATCATAAAAATATTTAAAAGTTTATGCAATTGAATTTTGTCTTTTTTTTTTTTTGTGTGTATTTTATAAATAATCCCAACTATATATATTGATGGAACTTTCCACAAAAATCATGAATCTAAGTATTGTTACCTTATATTCACTACGAAAAATCTTACTTTTAGTCACAATAAAATTTGTAACTAAAAGTAAAAAAGTTGTAACTAATTATAAATGAACATTCTTATGTTGTGACTAAAAATTCCATGGTTAAAAGTATTAGTAACAAAAATTACAATTTGTTGTGACTAAATGTGATTTTAGTACTTGTTGTGACTAAAACTAAATTAGTGACAACTTGTATCTAAATACTATATTTTAGTCACAGATAATTCTTTGTTGTGACTAACAGTTACATTTAGTCACAAAAAATTTATATTGTGATTAAAAAATTATCACTAAAAGTAGTTGTTTTTGTAGTAATTGTTTTGTATTTAATATAATGGACCACATAATATGGTCCATTAATAATAAACTCTATACACTTGTAAAAACCAAAAATCTTTGTGAGATTATTTACCAACAATAATAAGGGTCAGAATTAATATTATTAATTTGGAGTAAAATTTATAAATAATAAACCATGTAATAATAATATTTATGATCATCATGATCATGACAAGCAAGTATATAAATAAGAGTTTTCTTTTTGTAGTTGAAAATTACTCATTTGACATATACCTAAAGTGGAAAGACTACAATTATTTACTTATTAAGATATTGTAAATAGTGTAATTGTATTGTATCATATAAAAACATAATCATGCCTTATAATAAGAGATTGTGTTGTAAAAACCTCTCTTGTCATAAATATAAATTGTGTTATGTTACTATAAAATATTATAAATTGTGTCGTATTGTGTTCATATTTATAAATATTGTCTTGTTTTCTTATATGTGTTCAAAGTGGTGCTCTTATACTTTGGTTACTTTTCTGAAGTTTTTAGATTGGGTTATTAGTTACTAATATGCCAAAATCTAAAACAATATATATCAAACAATAACTTGTCATCAATTTACAGAGTGGTACCCAATCCATACCATTTTCTTCAGTTTTAATTCGTAAAGGTGGCCATTTATTAAGTTTTAACTTTTAGATACTGTTAACAAATTTTAAATACTATATATAGTCTTTAAGATTTTATTTATAAAAAATATGGCTTTTTATTATTTTCATGTTATTTTTATGTTATATTCTTGTTATTATTTTGTTGTTAGTGTTTTGTTTTTTCTGTATTTTTTAATATTACTTTTTATGTGGTTTTTTATTATTTTTATAAAATACTGTAAAATGTAAAAAAAAAAATATATAAATGTAAAAGTGTAAATTTTTTATTAAAATATAGAGCATTATTATTGGACACTAGCTAGTGGTACACAACACCTTCTATATATGGCGTTCCATGATTAATTAGCGATATTTCCTAAAAAAATATTTTCTTAAGTTATATGGAACCTGATACTTGATTATATCAATAGTATATAATGCTAAAAAAAATATTAAATACTTTTAATACTTTTTATATATAAGTGAATACTTAATTACACTATTCAAATAGAGAAATGATAAATGGTACCAGTGGTGTCTAGCACCCTCTTATGTGTCAATATTATTATTGATCCAACTAAATATCAGGTCTAATATAATTTAATATAATAGCTTTTAGGGAGTATCACTGATGTGATATGTCGAAAAAGTACTAGACACTACTAATGACTAATAGCAGTACTCATTCAAATAACACACTATTAATGTGTTTTAGTATAATAAATTAAGAGTTATTACTTCCACAAGTTCCAAAAGAAAAACAAGAAGCTAGCTAAACAGTATAGATGAGTGTAGAGTACTGTAAGCTATAGTATAGTATTAGTAATAGGTAGGCATAGCTGTAAAGTGGTAACAAGTAATAATCCCATCTTCTTATTCTATACTTTACCAGCTACCCCTTTTTGCCATTTTTGATATACTTGTTCAAATTTGTACAAAAATGAATATCACTTTTTTTTGGTTATTTAGATATTGAAATGAATGAATGAATGAGACATGCATGGAGTGTAAGTGAGTAAATCTATAATATTTATAATTATAACTCACCTTTATGGTACACCATGCCACCACTACTACTACTACCACTACCACTATCTAATCTCTCAAAAGCATTTCTTAATTTGTTATCAAAGAAAATCTTATAATTGCAACATATATTTGAAAATGTTCTTTCCAATATTACTTTTGGTGAAGTTCAAATATGTTAATGTGAAATAGAAACCCCATAATAGTCTTGTTTTCTCTAACATTTCCTTAGAGAAGGGTTATTGTATATTGTTTGTTTAATTTGGTATTAATATTCGATCACTTTTATTGTAAGATTTAAAATTTGTGTTAAATTTAGTATAAAAGATAAATTTATATGATATTTAGTTTACTACAATTGTATTTCAGTGCATAAGATGTAAAATAATTAATTATATTGATAGTTATATAATATTTTGTTGAAAATATATTAAAATTATTATTTTTTATCTTTTCATTGAATAAATAATGTTAATATACTAAATAAAGAATATAAAATTTAGTAAAAGTTAATCATAATAAATAATAATATTATAATAAATAAAATGGTAGTATTTATTGGAGGTTAAATTTAACACAATACTATATCTTGTGTTAAATTTAGTATAATTTTTAACATGTGTTAAATTTAACAATACAATATTTTTTTTTAACATTCTATTGAAGATACATTTTTAGAGTAATTGGTTTTGTCACATCTTGTAAAATAAACATTACTTGTTATGAAAATGAACAAGATGCATCTTTTTTAGCGAAAAATTATACTTAATATCTGATCGGAACAAAAACATGTCGCAATTTATTTTGTTATTTTTTAGATTCAACAATCTCGAATCCAAGTTAGATTTGTAAAAAAAATTAAGCATCATGTTCACCCCTAAGTCCTTGTGATGTCTACCTTAGCCAGCTTTATATATTAATTTAGTGTAAACTCATGATAAACATTACCATTTTCACCTACCTTTTAAAAGCACCAACTTTTCTTAAAGAAGTAAAAGTAGTAGGACTACTAGGATGTATTTGTGTGGGGCTAAATTACTATTTTTTAAAATTATATTTATTTATTTTAACTAACTATTTATGTTAGATTCAAAATGGATAGGGATTGTGTGGTAAGAAACAAAACCCTTGAAACATTTTCCAATTTTATATCTCTCTCAGTACTAGAAATTTAATTTAGTAGTTAATTAGTTCTTTTAGTTGTTTTATTATTCTTATTATTATTAGAGTAATTTATCGTGTAAAACTTAAATTATATTTTTAAAATTTTCGTAGTTATTTAGCTATTAAGTGTCATTTTTATTTATGTGTTATTTTTTATTATTATATTTAAATCAATTTTTAAAATAAAAAATAAAAATTTAATAATATAAACTAATTAAAAACTGTCACATAATTATTGATTTGACACTAAATGATCAGCTACTTGTGAAAATTCTAAACATATAATTTAATTATTATTATTATTAAAAATTTAATTTAATTATTTATTTATAACCTAAAATTAAATTTAAATATTTATACTATAAATTACTTATATTATTATAAATTTGATGGTATATGGTCCCATTCATTTAGTGAGTAGTGTAAGTTTCAATTTACCTCCCTTGCTCAGCTGGCAACCAATATATGACCATGCCTAGATTATTAATTCCAATACAATTCTATTGGTCAAAATCATTGACATAAAATTAGTCATATTAATATAGAAATATGTATAAATAATAATATATATTTATGCTTGGGATCCACCTAGATATAACAGATCACGATAATCCAATTATTACCAACATATCATTTGTATTACACTATCAAAAAATTCTTTCTAATGGTTTCTAACAAAATTGTTTGTTTTTTATTAATTATTGATAAAATTGCATGGCATTAGTATTACTAAAGTGACAATATGAAAGATCTTAAGTTTATTATAAAGGGGATTCAATTCCATCTTTTTATTCAAAAAGGTTTCTAGTATTCTATTTTTTTTAATGATTATATAGGTTATATTTATTTAAAATTATTTGTATTTTTTTAAAAAAATTTAAAATAGTTTACTATTCAAAAAAAATAAGATTTAAATATTTTGTTATCTTCGAGAGTATTCTCAAAAGTTAGGTGCTAATTCGAATAAATTGACCGATAACATTTTAAAAAAATAAGAGTTAAGCTCACAATAAGAATGAAAATTTGTGTTCATGAGTCTTTTTCGTATTGTGTTGAGACTTAAATATTTCAAGCAAATGCCGATCGAATCCAAACCAAATCATTTTATTAATCGTATTAAAAATTAAAACATAAACCTAACTCGTTTATAAATAAATTGATCATCTGGTATGACCTATTTAACTTATTTATATAAAGAAACATGCATAATTTTAGTTAAATTATCAACTCATTAACATGATTATAATATGTTAATCTTGTTTTGACATATTATAGACAATTTAATATGTTTATGTCTTATTTAA